>NC_133326.1:52979378-53281164 GCF_042186555.1 Aquarana catesbeiana | reverse complement strand
ACTTTTTAAAGTCTATGTAGCACCCTGGAGTTTAGGCAGGGTTGCTCCTCACAAATTTACTTGCCAGGAGTAGTTATCCTGGTCAATTGTTAGAGCTCTATTGATTTCCTCCTAAGTTTGGCCTTGTTGCACTTTTCTCTTCTACCACTAGGTGGCCGGGTACTTGGTGGTACTAGGTATGAGAAGGGCAACTCGAGGTCAGGTTATGGGTATATGGAGTATCTCAGCCTATGGGCAGGGGTTTTCTTTGATCCCTTGAGCTGCTGGGAGCACCTATATATTTGGGTGGAGTCAGGTGATCTATGTTCTTTGCCACCCAGACGGCTGTCTGGGTAGACGTGCGTGTGTCGTGTTGCCCCGGGCTGCTAGGCTGGAGATTGGGCCTATCCCATGGGTATCTGGCTGCTAGGCTGTCTGAGGGCCTATCCAGAAGTAAGAGAGCAGCTCAGGGTTGGGATTGCGCCTTGAAGTCCAACCAGAAGTGACGATTCTGTCGGCCGGAGAACCTGTCAGTGGTCAGAGGTAGAGGGGAAGCTGTCGCCACAAAGGGACCATCCACCTTATTACCAGGAACCACAGTGAGTAACTGAAGCAAGTACCAGAGTAGTATTCTCACCAAACGGGCACGGTGGAGAATAGGGAGACTTCAGACAGTGATCAAGTCATGGACCCAACCAGCAGAGGTTGCGCTTGCAGAGCAGCCTTGTGTGTCAAGCCAGGGACCGAGAAGGCCAACAGGGGTGAAGCTTGAGAAGTATCGGAAGTGCCAAGCTAGGGATCCAGCAGAGGGGCAGGTGTGACGCTTGAGAAAGATACCACCGTGAAGATTGGAGGAGCTCAAGGGATTCAGTGGCAGTGAATCAGTGGGTCTAGTGAGAGACTGGGAGCTCAGTGTGCTGAAGAACTACAAGGAGAAGTTGTAGTGAAGGTGAAAGAACTGGTTCACTTTGTGTTAGGAACTGTTAAAGACTGTTGCCATAGGAGACAGTATTCCTGCACGTGCAGATGTGGCTTCTTGCTGGAGGGCTTTCCCTGCACGGCTGTTCTCCTACTGAAGTCTCGGAGTCTACTAATTGAACTTGCAACTACCTAAGGGTGTCATGGCCCTAACCCTCTTTCCCCCCAAAAATACAAAAAGGACTGTTAAGAGAAATAAAACCTCTTTTACATCCAAGAAGTGTCTGGCGCCAATGACTGTCACAATCTTTGCACCCACTATGCCTCACAACCCACTACATACAGAAGGATGTCAGCTATCTTTGGCCTTGGAGGTTCTCATTAGACCAAAGGAGGCCGGAGACCTTGCTACATGTATCTAAACCCAAGAAAAAATAATATAGTGCAGCTTACCAGTACTTAGATGTGGTGGCTTTTTTTCACATGGGGATTCTGGCGGTAACACACTTCTACCCCTACAGTGACAACACCTAAACAGGCCATACATTAAGGGTGGGCAGTTTTAAGGCTAGTTAGGTGTAATTAGAATTCTACTTTAGGTTGGTTTCAATCTACAATTATCTGCTTTGTGTTTACATTAGAGGGCTGACAGGCTGCCAAGATTCTGGTATGATAGAAGGTAATAGGGAAAGAACTAAGATTTCAGAGCCTATGTTGTAAAATTTGAAGATGAATTTCTCTGAAATGCATATGGCTACAGAGGTGAATGAAGGCTTATTTTAAAGCACATTTTTACAGTTTACCTGCTACAGTATGTAAAAACGTAAGTGTGCATAGTCAGGGCACAGATTCATTTCTACATTTAGGATCTGATCATTTATACAGTAAACTTCTTTATGGAAAGAAGGACTTTTGGTCCATGGGTACATGCATGCTGAATCACCCAGCATGCGATCAATACTCGCAACCAATGGCTGTAAGTGCTGATCACTGTATTCTGGCAGGGGGGGGGGCAGTCCCCCTGTCATAATACAGTGTTTCAGCAGGGTAGATGCCTGCATCAGACGTTGCTTGTGTTAATGCAGCGATCCGTCAGTTTTGAAATTTTTTTTTCATTCAACCCGCTGGTTGAATGAAAAAAAAAAAAAAAAAACGTAAGTGTGTACCCAGCTTTTTAATCTGTAGGCTTCTCTTTTCTACATCGGTTCAAAATGCTGAATTTAAAAGCTTATCAAAGTTCAGAAAAATGGGGCGGAGAGCTGAAGTTTCACTCTGCAGAGCTCATTAAGGAGAGCTCTGACATCTGATTGGAGAGAGGGGACACACGCCCCTTCACACAGCACACAGGAACAGAGCTAAGGCTGTCAGTTTGCTAGAGGTCCCTCCCCTGCCACCATTTTTCTCTTGGTGTCAGATAAAATTGTCAGAAGTGACTGCTGGTAGGAACAAAGCAGCAGACATAAATTACACTCAGTACTTTTAATTGAGACAAGTACACACTATAGAGGGATATTCTTTGTTCATATTTACTATCTGAGGTTTAAAACCACTGTAAACTTGTCTGCAGAAGCACAACAGACCAGACATGATCATATCAGGCCTCAGTATTGAGTCAGTATACCATTGCACTTCTCAGTGTAGACTGCTGGCTGGCTAGCTGTGGTCATTTAACAAACTTATTATTTACTCAAATATGTATTTACTAACTATAGATTTTTGTTACAAAACTATTTGCACCCTTTATATTTTAATCTAGTTTCCCACTATTATATGAAAGACATCATTTGACATGAATAACGGGAGTGACACCAAAAGAAATTGGTATGCAATAGCAAATTTTTGCAACATGTCAGTCTTATAAAGTGATGGCATTTTTTTGGCCAATTCCATACAATCATAGCTGTCTGAACAAATTACAGGACCCTCTAAAGCTTGTATATTCATCTTTATGGTAATAAGGTCTCTTCTGAACTAAAAGGTCACCAGGCTGTTCCAAATCATTTATAATTAAGGGTCACTATAGAATGAATCCCCCTCGTCTGGCTTCCCTCACAGTGGGGGTCTCTATAGGTTCTTTTATTGAGGCGGCTTCTGTCTGTGGATAAGATGTAGCGGGGAATGGTTGTCACAAATGCTGCTAATGCAGTGACCCAAAAATCAATGTAGATCCTCTTTAGAAATGAGATGATGTGAGCAAAACATTTGAATCATCTTATTTTCCCACTTGAATTAAGATAAGTACTTCTCTAGCTGGGAGATTATAAATAAATGAATGTGTGGGCCATATGTTCAGACTAGATCTGATTCTGGAATCTATATTATTTAAAATCAGCAAATCTGAAAGATCTCAACCCTTCTATCTCAAAATACAAGCAGCTTTGTATGTAGTGATGATGTCTCATTTAGACTAATTAATTAGTCACTGTTAAAAAATAAGGGTAATAAAATAAGATTCAAATGAACTTATAAAAAAGCGCAGAGCAATGGTAAGTGCAATAAACCTTAACAAACAATGGCATTTCACATTTCACCAGAAATATTAAAGGAATTTGCAGTTAACTATTAAAACACTATGGGGTTGATTTACTAAAGACACCGTACACACGGGTCGCATGTCGGGAGACAACGGCCCGTGTGTACGTCGGTTTGTCCAACAGAAGTCGGCTCCTGCCGGACGTGCATGCTAGAAAACCAGCATCCGACCGACCTGCCGATCAGCGCTCTCAGCCAATGGCAGAGAGTGGTGATCGGAGTGTTCTGGTGGGGGGGTGTCCTTCTGTCAGAACAGCTCAGCATGGAAGATCACTGAACTAACCTCGCAAGGTTAGTACAACGACTCCGACTGGAGCTGACAGTTCTTTTTCGTTCAACCCGCAGGGTTGGACAAAAAAAAAAAAAAATGAATAGTGTGTACTCAGCTTAAGGTAAAAAAAGGAGCAAAAATCAGACGAAAACAGCTAGTTCGGCAAGAACCTCACAACTTTTGGCCCCTATGTACAGCTCCTCATCCGACAGAAGCCAATCGTGAGAAAAATCAGCATCCGATCCATTGGCTGCCAGCGCTGATCAGTGTGTTCTGGTGGGGACACGGGGGGGGTCAGTCCCCCTGTCAGAACACAATAGCTCAGTGGGGGAGATTGCCAAACTCATATCAGATGTGTTAGTACGGCAATCTGTACGTTTTTTTTACATTCAGCTTGCTTGGTTGAAGAAAAAAAAAAAACGTATTCTGTGTACAAGTCTTTAAGGAAAATAGGCTGTTCACTTTGCAAGGGAATTTTAATTTTGCAATTGAGTTTTCCCTTAGCTTAGTGAATGATTTAAAGCTCTGCTGACGTCCATCATCCATTTATGTGGAAGCAAAAATATAGTTTTTTTCTATTTTCCTTGCCTAATATTAGGTATTCAGTGAATTGTATTCACATTCACTTAAGCTGGCCATACATGGATTGAAATTCGACTGGTTCAGTAGGGACCAGCCAAGATTTAATCTATGTATGGACAGACTGATTGTTTCATCCATCCATCGACTTTGGCAAAACCAGCCTGTCGGATTTTTTGCATAGATTAATGCCAGCAGCTATAGCCGCTATCAGTAATCATTTTGTCCTGCTGACCGGGAAGGCCCCCCGCGCCCCCTGTCGGAAGAACACAATAGTGCCGGGGGAGGCATATCCCCAGAAATAATGACTGTGTTGATGGGGAATTGAATGATTCTCTTTCCTTCCATTCGTGGTGGAAGGAAAGAAAGTCGAATCATCTATGGGTTGCCTTACCGAAGAAAAAGGTCCCTTGCAGAGTGAACACCCTAATTGCCTTTAAAAAATCAACCCTTATAGGTCAGACAATGACATTCTGTGCCTTTAAATCCATCTGAGATACGTCACTTCCAGTTTCTTGAGATGCAGGTGGAACGCACAACGTCAATAGTGGTTTTGGTTTCCATATTCACTTGTCATACTGGAAAACTTGTTTTTAAAGGGAATATGTAAGTGGATTTTAACACGTTTTTAATAAACATTATTTAATTGACCTACTACACTATGAGAGATCTTTTTATCCTTTTCCTCGGCGAGGGAGTTTATTATCGTGAGCTTTAAAGGTACAAAAGCATTGATGTCCACTTCGAGAAATACATTCATCGGGATTCAGAGCATATAGTGAAGAAGTTTAGAGATCCTTATCCAAGGGAGTTTGACCCTACTTTGAGAGAAGGGGTCATATCTTTATGGTGAGTGCAAGGGGAGGGGGGGTGCTGGTGGTGGAGAAGAAGCACTATCCTTCCTTTGGTGCCACTATACTTTCACTGTGTGGATTTAAAGGTACAGAACACAGGACTTTCGTTTTATTTCAAAGGCACTGGATGCATGATTTATGGACTTTTTTCATTGTTCAACAACTATATAATTTGCGCACATTTACACATTTTTGTTTTTTTTGAGAGCGCGGCCCTCTGTTTATATGGTTTATCAATCAGCCCTAGTGACTTTAAGACGCGCAGCTCTTAAAGCGGAGTTCTGTGTAAAAAAAAAATTAAAACTCAGCAGCTACAAATACTGCAGTTGCTGACTTTTAATAATCGGACACTTACCTGTCCCAGGGTCCAGCGATGCAGGGGAACGAAGCCCCGCTCATCTCCCCCTCCTTTCTGCGGCACCGGCATTGTAACTGTGGGCGCCCGGCTGTGGCTTCACAGAAGGGCACCCACTGCACAAGCATGAGCCGCGCCGCGCGCCGTGACTGGACGGGCAATCATCTGGGACCTGTGATGTGTCCCAGATGATTGCCGAGAGGTAGGGGGGAGAGGTGATCTCCCTTCCGGTGCTGCGGTGCGCCGGGAGGAAGTGGGAGCTGAGGGTATCCGCTCCCCCCCCCCCAAAAAAATGACATGCCAAATGTGGCATGTCAGGGGGTCACCTCCCTCAAAGCGGAAGTTCCATTTTTGGGTGGAACTCCTCTTTAAAGTGGTATTTACACATATATTTATCTGGTATCATTTCACATAGATTTACACATTTTTGGTTATTCCTTGAGAGCGCGGCCCTCTTTTTATATTGTTTATCTCCTATTTGTATCTATACTAACCCATGAAGAGCCATTCAAAAGCATCCATTTTACAATGGGGATCATTGACAAAGCTTTACTGCATGTATTTACTTTTCATCAGCTGTGTAGAGATATCTAATTTGTGTGTATGGAAAAGAAATGACCTTATCTTTATCAACAACAGGTTGCGGGAAAGAAAATCATTTGATTCCCCCATCATCTAAGTCAGTGCTGATGGGGGAATGTCTCTTGGGAAGTTATTGTGTTCTCCCAGCAGGGGGGGGGGGGGGGGGCTGGGGCGGTGAGCGTGAGCCGTCCCTGCTGGGAGAACACAGTGAATATTACTAGCGACTGGCAATAATCGCATTCTAAAAATCTGACATGCTGGTTGTACCCAAATCGATCGATCTACAGTCAGCCTGCCCATACATGATTCAAACCGTAACAAAAGGGTGAACCGCTCCAGGTGGTGTACTGAAGAATACGTCCTCCTCAAAGTGGAAGCCAGGTGCAGGCTCAGCACGAGCAATAATGAAGAAATGGATTCTGGACAGCCGCACTGTGGTAAAAGCCTTTATCGTAACGAATAGTCAACGTTCATGTGACAGCAGGAGCAGGACAAACACTGACGCATTTCACAATATCATTGTTGCTTAGTCATAGCTGATAGTTCGAACCGTCTATGGCCAGCCTGAAGGAAAAGTAACCTGTGCATTAAGCAACCAGCGCTTTACTAAATAATAAAAGACAGCATCGTACAGTACAAACTAAGACATGAAGGTTAGGAGGGCCCTGCTTTTAAAAGCTTACAATATAAAAGGGAAAGGCAAGGTTTACAAAAAGATAATAGCTGTGTGGGGATCAGTTGATAGAGAAAGTAAATGTTCAGTTGAGGCGGGATAGGCTTCCCTGAGCAGGTGAGTTTTTAGTTATCAC
The DNA here is from genome assembly GCF_042186555.1 of Aquarana catesbeiana. Lineage (NCBI taxonomy): Eukaryota > Metazoa > Chordata > Amphibia > Anura > Ranidae > Aquarana > Aquarana catesbeiana. The sequence continues at coordinate 53,274,285 of NC_133326.1, read as the reverse complement.
CTAAAAGCAGATGGAAAAAGAGAAGGACAGATTGGGGTGGAGAGTTCCAGAAGGTTGAAGAAGCTGTGGAGAAGTCATAAAGGCAAGCAGGGGGAGGAGGACACAAGGGAGCTGTGGGAGGAGTGGAGAGGATGGTTTGGGTGGTATTCTGTGATGAAGTTGATGATGTATCTGGGGGCAGAGTTGTGGAAGGGATCTGAATTTTGTTTTTAGTATTTGGAATTTTATTTGTTGGGCAAGTGAAAGCCAGTGGAGGGATTGGCATGTTGAATGGCTTTGTGAATTGACTTTATAATACTTTCCCTTGACCGTTAACTTTGTGAGAATGGGAAACTCTTAGAAAAAAAAAACAAGTCATAGATTTTTTCAGTATTTTTAGCTGTATAATTTTATTAAAAATCCAAGTGGGATTTATAAGCATTGTTTTACAAAAACATTTTCTAATCAGCCAACCAACTAGGCTGGGATACCGAAGCTCAGAGAAGGAATGAGAGCAGCACCATGACATGAATAGCAGGATTCCAAACAATAAGTGATCCCACGTTATTCTCTCCTGAGGAAAAGAAGAAAGTAAAATCACTGCACTGCAAGTCATTCTCTAAATTTTGGGTCAAACTTTAGGGTCAGCTTAGAACCATTTCCAGAGTCATCTTATATATTGCAGTAAAGAAGTGAAAAATTTTACCGCGAGGATCCTCGTAAACGTCCCCTTCATACTGAGCACTAGAGATGGCCTGACGTTGCTGGCTGCTGAGATGTTCATACTGCTCAGGAGTGACGGCCATGGCCTGATCACTGGTGAAGGAGGAGAGCTGAGCTGGGCTGAACACAACCTGCCAAGAGAACCGTCTTGTTACCCTGTGTTTGCTACGATAGGGGGTAATGTATATGAGCATCTTGTCTGTTACTGTGTGTCATAAATACAGTAAATAACTGAATAGTCAGCTGAGTAAATCAATAGAGCCAAGTATAAGTATTTGGGGGATACTCTACTAGTCAATTTTACTAGTAGGGTAACCCCCATGTGCACACTGGAATAATGCATTCAATATATGTAATCACAGTGTTAGTTTTAATATTGGTAATAATAGTTACATCTCCAAGAATAAAGAAAAGAAAATATTAGTTCTGGGGGCAAAACTATAAATCACAGTACTGCGTAAACTGCTGGCGCTATATAGATCCTTTATAATAATAATAACCACAGGGCTCCATAAAGAGGTTTTATGGAACCCATCAGTGGCAGGCGACCTTTAACCATTTCAGCTCTTGTACCAGTATACCCCTTATGGACCAGGCAATTTTTACATTTCAACTATGGGCCTATGGAATCAGTGATAACAGATAATTAACCGCTTGCTGGCCAGCCGCCGTCATTATAATGCGGCAGGTCGGCATGACCTGCCGCAGGTCAGCTGCACTGTGGGGGTGCCGATGCTTGTGGCCAACGGTCGTGATGACCGCCGGCCACGAGAGATTGCGGGCCTGAGAGGCAGAACAGGGACGTGTGTATGTAAACACACAAATCCCTGTTCTGTACTGTGAGGTGAGACAGAGTTCCCAATAGCTAGGAACCACGATCTGTCCTTTCCTCAAGGTCAGTCCCCTCCCCCTACAGTTAGAACACACATAGGAAACACAGTTGATCTCCCCCTAGTGTTAACCCCTTCCCTGCCAGTGACATTTTTACAGTAATCAGTGCATTCTTATAGCACTGATCGCTGTATAAATGCAAATGGTCCCAAAAATGTGTCAACAGTGTCCGATGTGTCTGCCATAATGTCACAGTCCCGATAAAAATCGCAGATCGCCACCATTACTAGTAAAAAAAAAAATAATAATAATAAAAATGCTATAAATCTAGCCCCTATTTTGTAGACATTATAACTTTTGCGCAAACCAATCAATATACGCTTATTGCATTTTTTTTACCAAAAATATGTAGAAGAATACATATTGGCCTAAACTGAGAAAAAATTAGCTTTTTTTTAAAGAAATGGGGATATTTATTATAGCAAAAAGTACAAAATATTGTGTTTTGTTTCAAAATGGTCGCTATTTTTTTGTTTATAGCGCAAAAAATAAAAACCGCAGAGATGATCAAATACCACCAAAAGAAAGCTCTATTTGTATGATAAAAAGGACGTCAATTTTGTTTGGGTGCAACGTTGCACGACCGTACAATTGTCAGTTAAAGCGATGCAGTGCCGAATTGCAAAAAATGGCCCGGTCATTCAGCAGCCAAATCTTCTGGGGCTGAAGTGGTTAAATAATAATATATTGTTTTTTTTAGTACAAACAATCTTGGTAAATTGTCTTGAAAAATGATTTTTTTTTCTAAGCGATCTATAGACTAAACATTCAAGAAAATTAAAAATATATATATTTTTTTCCCCTAGTTTGGACTTTTAAAACAAGTGTTCCGGTTAATAAAAAGTACGCGCTTTGTTTTATAATTTTTCCTGTGTACAAGGATAATAATAATTAAAAAAAACGAATATTCTTTAATCTCTAAGATTAAAGGTTAAGTGGATCTTTTAATCCGCACTGTCAATATAGATGGATTAATCTGTTAAAGGGGCTAAAATGAAGGCTGAACAATGTAAATGTACTCATCTATGGCCAGATTAAGCCTCCTCTGTCAACGGGTAGTTAAAGTGACACTAATAAAAATATTATTTCAGTATATGCTCACAGCCGCCTTCAAATCTCCATATTCTTTTTTTTTGATGCTGTGATCTGACTTCCTGTTAGAGGGTGGCTACGTTCATGGGGGGGATTTACTAAAACCGGTGCTCACAGAATCTGGTGCAGCTGTGCATAGTAACCAATCCGCTTCCAGGTTTTACTGTCAAAGCTTAAAGTGGTATGAAACCGCAGCTTGCAAAGAGAAATCCCCAGCAAAGACAATGTTGTGTAGTGTGTTGTAGTGTGCATTGCATACTAGCACATTATGAAATACTTACCTAGAACAAATCCCTCCAGCGGCGCCCGCTAGACATGTGGGGTTTGTTTCGTTCCGAATTAATATTCAGACAAATTGTTCGTTATTTGGAGATTCGGATATATCCGAATACCCGAATTACAATATAAACAAATGTTACTGAATGCTCCGAATAACGAAAACTAAATTTGTCCGAATTTTGGAAATTCGGGCTGAAATTTGAATCTAATTTTACATCAAACTCCAGTCAAATTGTAACTCGTTTGCCATGTAGTTGCCCACCCCATTAATTTGTTCAGATCTTCTTGCAAGGTTTCCACATCCTGAGGAGAAGTTATTGCCTTGCTTAGCTTAGTATCGTCTGCAAATACAGAGATTGAACTGTTTATCCCATCCTCCAGGTCGTTTATAAACAAATTAAATAGGATTGGTCCCAGCGCAGAACCCTGGGGGACCCCACTACCCACCCCTGACCATTCCGAGTACTCCCCATTTATCACCACCCTCTGAACACGCCCTTGTAGCCAGTTTTCAATCCATGTACTCACCCTATGGTCCATGCCAATGGACCTTACTTTGTACAGTAAAGGTTTATGGGGAACTGTGTCAAATGCTTTTGCAAAGTCCAGATACACCACGTCTACGGGCCTTCCTTTATCTAGATGGCAAGTCACCTCCTCATAGAAGGTTAATAGATTGGTTTGGCAAGAACGATTCTTCATGAATCCATGCTGATTACTGCTAATGATATCATTCTCATTACTAAAGTCTTGTATATAGTCCCTTATCATCCCCTCCAAGAGTTTACATACTATTGATGTTAGGCTAACTGGTCTGTAATTCTCGGGGATGTATTTTAGGCCCTTTTTTAAATATTGGTGCTACATTGGCTGTTCTCCAATCAGCTGGTACCATTCCAGTCAGTACACTGTCAGTAAAAATTAGGAACAATGGTCTGGCAATTACTTGACTGAGTTCCCTAAGTACCTTCGGGTGCAAGCCATCTGGTCCCGGTGATTTATTAATCGAAAGTGAATGGGGGAAAAAAAAATATCTAAAGTTTTCGATTCGACCAATTCAAAATTTATCAATTCAAATGCTTTGAATCAAAAAAATTGGTACATTCGAAAAAGACATAAAAGAAGTCTCACTACGAATCCCGAATTGAACGAATCAACTGAATTTAACTAAACTAAATAACTAAGTTAATGAATCATGCACATGTCTAGCCCCCGCACACCAGGACAGGGCTTCTATCTTCCTCGGTCTTTCTTCAGGGTTCGCAGGCTCCGGCTGTATGCACGGAGCTCTGAAGGTCCGGCATGGACACGGCACCGTGACATCACCGGCTGCATCCGGTGGGAATATCTCCTGAACACCACAAGTTTAGGAGATATTCAATGTGTCTACAGGTAAGCCTTATTATAAGCTTTCCTTAGGTACAAATCCAAAAATGACTTCACTACCACTTTAATTGAACAAGCTAAAGTTTTAAGCTGATTGGCTACCTTACACAGCTTGACCAAAGTCGGTGTGCACCAGGTTTATCAAATCTCCCCCACTGTATGTAGGAATGTAGCCAGCTCCTGAGCTGGACTATGGGATTAGTAGTGTGCATAGAGCAGTGCGCACCTGACCGCAAATAATCTACACTCATCACCAACAAACAGAACTAAGAGGGAAAAGGAGAAGTTTGGGAGCTCATGGAGATTGTCACAGGGAGCAGGAAAAAGCTTAGTAAAAAATGATTTAATGAAAAATAGATTACGGGGCCATTCCACAGTGGATTTGCATGGATTTTTTTGGAGAATAAGGATATTGTTTAGTGTCACTTTCATCATTTTATAAAATAAGAAATATAATGCAGTGCTTGGTACTGTGCTACCTAATGATTGTGCTTTACTGCTTTTTTTATTTTTTGTGCTATAAACGAAAAAAGACCGACAATTTTGAAAAAAAAAACTATATTATTTTACTTTCTGCTATAAAAAACATCCAATAACATTTTTCAAAAAAATCTAATTTCTTCATAAATTTAGGCCAATATGTATTCTGTTACTTGTTTTTGGTAAATAAAATCCCAACAGGCATATATTAATTGGTTTTACGCAAACGTTATAGCATCTACAAACTGTGGGATATATTTATGGATTTTTCTTTTTTTATACTAGTAATGGTGATCAGTGACTTATAGAGGGACTGCGATATTGTGGCGGACAATCAGACACTAACTGTCACTTTGTGGAAAGTGCCACTAGTACAGTAATCAATGCTAAAAGTATGCACTATCACTGTACTGATAACACTGGCTAGGAAGGAGTTAAACATCAAGGTCAATCAAAGGGTTAAATGTGTGCCTAGACCAGTGATGGTGAACTTTGGCACCCCAGATGTTTTGGAACTACATTTCCCATGATGCTCATGCACTCTGCAGTGTAGTTGAGCATCATGGGAAATGTAGTTCCAAAACATCTGGAGTGCCAAGGTTCGCTATCACTGGCCTAGACAGTGTTCGTGTTTTCTATGTGTGCTGCTTTTACTAGGGGAAGAGATAGATTTGAGTCCCTGCTTTGCAGGAACACAGAATCCATCCCTTCTTTCCTGTCAGAACGGAACTCTGCCTTATTTACATAGGCAGAGCTCTGTTCTGAGTCTCTGCAAGATGATCAGCAGGTGCCGGCCGATATTGAGTGCCCGCCACCCGCAGATCGGCTTCTAATGTGAATAATCACAGCAGAAGAGGTGCGCCCCTTGCAGGTGGAAGTGCGGCATCACATACATACACATGATCCTGCGCACAGGTGCCGCCCTGTAGCAGTAAAACTGCAATTGGGTGGTCAGTAAATGGTTAAAGTGGAACTTTACCCATAACAACTTGATAAAGAATATCATTCTTTAGCATTAACACTAATAATTATGATACCAAAATTAGTATGTTCTGTAAGATGCCTACAGCAGAGCCCCCGAGCAGCAGTTAATCTTTAGGCTGTCAGCAAATCGGCTTCTACATTTTCGTCACAGTGCCAAAAAATGGAGAGTAACTGAGCATGTGCAGAGCAGGGTCAAACAGTGTATTACTGGATTTTAACCACTTGCCACCCACCATATAACAATATGACGGCAAAGTGGTTGCGATATCCTGACCGGACATCATATGACGTCGCCAGGATATCAAACCGCTGCGCACCCCCGGGAGCGCGCATCGCGGCGATCGTTGTTGCGATGTGTCAGTCTGACACACCGTAACTCCGATCTAGATAAAGAGTCTCTGACAGAGACTCTTTACCACGTGTTCAGCCGTGTCCAATCACGGCTGATCACGATGTAAACAGGAAGAGCCATTGATCAGCTTTTCCTTACTCACGTCTGTCAGACGCGAGTAGAGGAGAGCCGATCGGCTGCTCCTCTGACAGGGGGGGTCTGTACTAATTGTTTATCAGTGCAACCTCCCTAAGGATGCCCACACTGGACCACCAGGAATGCCACCAGGACCACCAGGGATGCCACCACTAGTCACTACCAGGTATGCCACCCTAGACCACCAGGGATACCAATCAGTGCCCACAATGGATGCCAATCAGTGCTCACAATGGGCATCACTGATTGGCAGGCATTATTGTTTGGCACTGATTGGCATCCATCAGTACCATACATTACAGTACATCAGTGCCACCTATCAGTGCCCATCCATGCCCATCTGTGCTACCTATCAGTGCCCATCAGTGCCACCTATGTGTACCCATCAGTGCTGCATATCAGTGCCACCTATCAGTGCCCATCAGTGCCTCATCAGTGCCGCATATTAGTGCCCATCATCAGTGCCAACTCATCAGTGCCACCCCATTGGTGTCACCTCATTGGTGCCCATCAGTGCCACCTTATCAGTGCCCGTCAGTGCAGCCCCATCAGTGCCCATCAGTGAAGGAGAAAACTTACTTATTTACCAAGTTTTGTAACAGAAACAAAAAAAAAAACATTTTTTTTCAAAATTTTAGGTCTTTTTTTTATTTGTTTAGCAGAAAATAAAAATCCCAAATGTGATCAAATACCACCAAAAGAAAGCTCTATTTGTGGGAACCAAATGATACAAATTTAGTTTGGGTACAGTGTAGCATGACCGCGCAATTGTCATTCAAAGTACGACAGCACTGAAAGCTGAAAATTGGTCTGGGCAGGAAGGTGTATAAGCGCCCGGTATTGAAGTGGTTAAACAGTATAGAGACTTATTTTTAATGTTGATCATAGCTAGACCTGCAAAACGGGCCAGTATGAAGTGATCTAGCAGGACTTAATTTTTTGACTAAAGTTCCACTTTAAGAAAGAGAGAGTAATTGTACAGAGCTACTACCGGTAAGCCTCGGTTCACACCAGAGGCGGCACGACTTGCAGGTCGCCTCACCGAGGCGACCTGCACACGACTGCCCGGGCGACTTGCAAAACGACTTCTGTATAGAAGTCTATGCAAGTCGCCCCCAAAGTCGTACAGGAACCTTTTTCTAAGTCGGAGCGACTTGCGTCGCTCCCCTTAGAACGGTTCCATAGCACAGAACGGGAGGCGACTTGTCAGGCGACTAGGTCGCCTGACAAGTCGTCCCTGTGTGAACCGAGCGTAAGAGCTCCTTCCCATATTCTTCAGAGTTTCTTTATGCACACAGCAATGTATCTTTGCTCCAGTGGAATGAAAGAGCAGCAAAAAACCTCTCCTAAAGCTGCATTTTGCAAAAGCATTTAGGCACATCAAGCGTCGGGTGTTCATTTATTCCATTGGCCAGAATATTAATTTAATATTAATTTAAAAGCATCTTATAGCCACGTTTTTAATGCCCTGTTTGCACGAGGCCTTCAATTTATACCAGAATTGCAACCTTTATGGAAATTATTATTTAAACAAATAGATTAGAGCTTGTACAGTTGCCTCGTATTAATATGAAGCATAAGTACATTTACTTACAGCAAACTTTGGTGCTGGGATGAGGGCTATTGCATCAGGCGTTAATCCTTGAATCTGATCTCTAACTAAAGAAGACAGCACGATGTCTGGAAGACCAGCTAAAATCACCAAAATACATAGTTAAAGTGGACAGTAATAGCAGAATAAGGTACCTTTCATTATTAAAGTTTATGTAAGCCCTAACAAAAAAACATATTTATTTGCTCTCTTTTGGTCTGTTAAAAATAGCACTGAAATTGGTTTTAGGAAACCATTAACCCTTTCACTGCTAGAGACACTGCCTACCCACCTGTCACACTGGCCCCCCACCTGTCACACTGCCTCCCCACCTGTGACACTGGCCCCCCCACCTGTGACACTGACCCCCCACCTGTCACACTGATCCCCCACCTGTCACACTGCCTCCCCACCTGTCACACTGCCTCCCCACCTGTCACACTTCCTCCCCACCTGTCACACTTCCTCCCCACCTGTCACACTGGCCCCCCACCTGTCACACTGGCCCCCCACCTGTCACACTTTCTCCCCACCTGTGACACTGGCCCCCCACCTGTCACACTGCCTCCCACCTGTCACACTGCCTCCCCACCTGTCACACTGCCTCCCCACCTGTCACACTGCCTCCCCACCTGTCACACTTCCTCCCCACCTGTGACACTGGCCCCCACCTGTCACACTTTCTCCCCACCTGTGACACTGGCCCCCCACCTGTCACACTGCCTCCCACCTGTCACACTGCCTCCCCACCTGTCACACTGCCTCCCCACCTGTCACACTGTGACACCTATTTACCCCCTCCTGTCACACTAACCCCGTCATACTGGCCCCTTTTGTTACACAGCCCTCCTCCTTTCACAGTGCTCCCTCATTACACTGCTCTCCTCCTGTCATAGTTCCTGGGTATCCATTTCCTGTCACACTGCCCCCTCTTGTCACCATATCCCCCTGTCACACTGCCCCCCTGTCATACTGTCCCCCTGTTAGTCTGCCCCCCCATCATACTGCCCTTCGTCATACTGCCCCCTCCTGTCACACTGCCCCGATCATACTGCCCCTTCTTGTCACACTGTCCCCTTCTTGTCACAGTGCTCCCTCTTATCACACTCCCCCTCCGGTCACACTTTCCAGATACCCTTCTTTGGTCACACTGCCCTCCTCCTGTCAAAATACCCTGTCATACTTCCCCCGTCACACTGCCCCCCATCCTTTCACAATACCCCCCATCATACTACGGGTCAGGGGCTCTTCATGGTGTCTTGCACTGCAGCCCTGAAGGTTATAGTTACACCTCTGAGTTGTGCAAATGCTTTAGAAAGTCACACAGCTATTTTTTTTTTATAGGAAGGCCCTTGAATAAAAACAGCTAAAGGGCACTCATGCTAATAAAAATGATTCACCTGCAAGTGTTCCAATCTCTGTGAAGATCTCAGGGCCCCATCGGCTCACCACACCGAATGCTGAGCTGGATGTTATTAGATCTGCTAAGGTTTCTAGCTGAGCTTCAAAGCACTTTAGTTTCAGGGTTCCCACGAATACAGCTGCCTGGCTGCAAGAAACAAACATGGATATGATGTGTTACAATGTAATATGGAACATTTAATCAAACAAGACCTACTATGACATACATCAAGCAAACTGACCTGAACTCCTGAATATTCATTTGTTTGAGTTCCTGTACTCCGAGACCACACAGCAGATGTCCAAGAGCTGTTATTTCCATCAGATCTAGGTCTGATGCCCCTTTCTTGTGCTCTCTGAGGATGTTGAACACTAAAGTCTTCATCTGTAGATAAAAGCTCAAATTATGAGGATGTTCACTGTCAGATGCAGAGAAGTCTGATAATTGGAGGAGAGTAACAAACAAAAGCACAAGATCCTTCATCATAAATCTATCACAAAAAAACATTTTCTTTTTTAAACATCATAAAACAGTTTTTTTAATGTCAGACCTGTTTAGGGGCCCAGCTGTTCATTCTGCCCAGAAAAGACACAACTGTCCAATCCGATGTATCAATCTCATTTAAATCTTTTTCAGCCATGTGAGTGATGAGTTGCCCCATCTGCAGAATGTGCACCAGACTCATACTCTTCACTGGTCCAAACAACTGCAATGCAAACACCAATCAATGGAGCAATTTTAAAACATGAGCCATCCATTCCTCCAAATAAAGGAAAAGTGCAACAACGCTATGGGGGAGATTTACTAAAACTGGTGAACACAGAATATGGTGCAGCTGTGCATAGTAACCAATCAGCTTTTCACTTCAGCTTGTTCTATTAAGCTTTGACAATAAGGGGGCACGTGCCCCTGGAAGACGTCATCTGTGGCGAAACGGCGTAGGGAGGAGCGGCGCGCTGACATCACCACGAACCACGCTTGTCTCGGAAGCAATGGGCAGTAATTGAGAGGCGGCTGGCTCAAGTACTATTTGAATTATGCTTTTATACCTACGGCAAGTTTGTAAGTGCAATATTGTTGCTTTTTAAGATAATAAATGTTTTTAAAGAATTACACTATGGAAGCTTTTCTATCCTTACATGGGGAATGAATGTACATCATTTACACTGTGGATACCTTGAGTGGAACATCTACACTGTGGATACCTTGAGTGGAGTATTTGGAAACATCTTGCTGTCTTGAGTGGAGTATTTGGAAACATCCTGCTATCTAAGCACAGACACCCGGGGCTGGGGAATAAGCCACAGGCATATACGATCTCCTTAAACAAGGGATCAAACAAGCTGGTAAGCGGCAGTATTTTCATTGGTGGAGGATCTTTCCTGTTGTACCCTGTCACATCTTCTTGGGTGTCGTGTTTAATGTCACTACGGAGGGCAGAGGAATCATCATTTATCTAGTGGAATACTTGTTCGGCGATCCATTAGGAATAAATTGGACACTTACAGAGCTCTTTTAGTTTTTTATTGTTTTTGAGTATGCACGTTATATCAGTACTGTGTTGTCATATTAATATATCATTGGGTCATATGGAATATTTATTTCCCTCATTTTTTCTGATGCACAGTTAATATTCATATTTTTTGACTGATCATTTATTTAGCGCAGCTTTTTTATCTTTTATTCTTTGATTGGTAAGTATACACAAATGCACCAGATTCTGTGTACACCAGTGTTAGTAAATATCCCCCTGTGTTTCTTTGATTTAGGTCTAATCTACAGATGAAGTGCTAAATAAGCTTTTGAACATTTTTGTTTCTATTTATATTCCCTTGTTCAAATTTTGCCCAACATGATATTAGATCAAGGCTTGTAGATAATTCAAAGCGGTTTCATATTTTACCTGCTTCACTTTTCCCAAAGCAGCCTTTGCCTGGTCAACTGAAAGATCATCATCTTCAGTGATTATATTTAGACAGCCTTCAAAATCGGACAGCGACATGCCACTAATTTGAACTGCATTCCATGCTGAGGGAAATGTTACTCTCATGTCCGAACAACTAGGAATTGGCTCTGCAGAAATAAAAGCAACATCATATTAACGCATTAACCATTATGCTTCACAGGAAAATTAAACCCATGTCCCCTCCTAACACCACACATCACCAACCCACCTCAGTTTATGAGCAACATCCACGTGCAACAAATGGAAGTCAGCTACATAAAAATGCAATATATCCTTAAAAAAGTCTTTGAAAATAATGGCTTTAAACTCAACTGCCAAAGCCTATATACGGCAGTAAAGTGGGCTTTAACACGCAGCCACCAAACATATTCATCCATGGTGGCGTGAGGTTTGAGGTTGTGTGCTGAGCATGCTTACTGCGCACTTCCAACACAATGACTGAACTGTCACTGACAGCTCTTGAAGACGGCTTCTGATCGGGAGCCCATCATGAGACCGATGTGAGTGCTAATTGCAGTGGTCACATGACCGGTCACCTCCTGGGAATTAAAGCCCATTGAAAAGGAAGCCAGGAGGTGTTGTTAAATATTATTCAGGATTTTTATACAGTGCTCAGCATAAATGAGTACACCCCTTTTGAAAAGTAAGATTTTAATCAATATCTCAAATAACACAAGAACAATTTTAAAAATTTTGACAAAATTGAATTTTATAGAACATTTGTTTAGCTCATTACATGAAAGTAAGGTTAATAATATAACTTAGATTACAAAATCTTCAGTTTTACTCAAATTAGTTGATGCAAAAATAAATACACCCCACAACAAAAACTACTACATCTACAGTAGTATTTTGTATGACCTCCATGATTTGTAAGGACAGCACCAAGCCTTCTAGGCATGGAATGAACAAGTTGGCGACATATTGCAACATCTATCTTTTTTCCATTTTTCAAGAATGACCACTTTTAGAGCCTGGATGCTGGATGGAGAGTGATGCTCAACTTGTCTCTTCAGAATTCCCCATAGGTGTTCCCTAATTGGTTTCAGATCAGGAGACATACTTGGCCACTGAATCACTTTCACCCTGTTCTTCTTTAGAAACGCAACAGTGGCCTTAGATATGTGTTTTAGACCATCACCACAGAGTGATGGTAGCATCTTCTCTTTCAATTTAGAGCAGAACATCTATAAATTCATGATACCAGCAATGAAATGCAGCTCCCCGACACCAGCAGCACTCATGCAGCCCCACATAAGGACACTGCCACCACCATGTTTCACTGTAGGCACCATGCATTTTTCTTTGTACTCCTCACCTTTGCGATGATATACAGTTTTGAAGCCCTCAGTTCCAAAAACATTTATTTTGGTCTCTCATCACTCCAGAGTACAGAGTCCCAGTAGACGTCTTCTTTTTCAGCATGGGCCCAGGCAAATTCTTGGCTGGCTTTTTTTGCATGGGCTTTAGGAGAAGCTTCCTTTGTGGACGACACCCATGCATGCCATTCCTCTGCAGTGTACACCGTATTGTGTCATGGGAAACAATCACCCCAGTTTGGCTTTCTACTTCTTTAGCTAACTGCAGTGAACTTGCATGGTGATTTTCTTCAACCCTTCTCATCAGAAGACGCTCCTGTCAAGGTGTTAACTTCCATGGACGGCCTAGACATCTCTGTGAGATGGTTGCAGTTCCATCTTAGTTAAATTTTTGTATCACTTTTGCTACAGTATTCTTACGGATAAGTAAAGCTTTTCTGATCTTCTTGTAGCCTTCACCTTTCTTGTATAAGGACATTATTTTCTTTCACAGGCCTTGTGACATTTCTCTTCCATGTGGTGCCATTGCTGACAACATGAAATGGGAAGAGGTTTTCTTTATTAAAGCGGGGTTCCACCCAAATTTTGAACATTATCTCTATGCATTCTCTTCCTTGCCTAGATGCTGACATGCTGTGTAAAAAAAATTAAATCGCCGTAATTACCTTTTTTTTCTAATCTTCTTAGCACTTCCTGGTTTTCCTCCCATGGGAGTAGGCGTGTTTCTAGCCTCTCCCAGACCTCCCACAGTCCCCTGGGAGCTAGTCTCAGGCTTCCCAGCATGCATTGTGCAACAGCGTCATCACAACATCTCGGTGAATGCTGGGAGCACAGCATTCACCGCATCCAGGAAATACATGCTTGTGGGCTTCAAATGCCCACAATGAAGATGGAAACCGCCTTCAGTGAATTTTATAAGTTATTCTTTACAACGAAATCGGACACAGGCAGACTTATTACACAGAACATGTGAGTAGATAATCATGAGAAGAAAAGTTTGTAAATGAACTCCAAAAAAAAAAAACGATAGATAGGTGGACCCCCGCTTTAAGTAACGCCCTTTTATAATCAACTGTCTGCTGGACACCTGTTTAATGAATAATTAAACTCACCTGTAGTTGAATTCTTGTTAATTAGGATTTTGTTGTCTAAAATTTAGCTTTGCGCCCAAGACTTTCGTTGGGTGTATTCATTTTTGCAACATGGTCTTGAATTAATTTGTTAGGAAAAATACTTTTTTGTGTGTGCAAATTAACAATACTTGGTTGCAATCAATGGCCCGCATTTGTGGGAGTATTTTGTAGTATAGTATCCCAAAGATAATGTTGATTCTAAAAGGAAAGTAAAGGTTTTCTGACAAATCTGTGCGGGTGTTCTCATTTATGCTTTGCACAGTACTGCCAAAAGTTTGTGTAACATTTTACAACATGAGGGCAGACAGTACAGTTACAGTACAATTCAAAACAGGAGGAATCAGAGGGCCCTGCTCTTTTAGAGCTTACAATCTAAAAGGGAGGGTCAAGTAATACAAAAGGTAATAATTGTTGGGGATGAGCTGATGGAGAAAACAAAAGTGCAGTTGTTAGGTGGGGACAGGATAGGCTTCTCTGTATAGAGATTAGGGTAGGAAGTTTCATAGGATGGGAGAGGCACGGAAAAAGTTTTGGAGGCGAGCATGGGATGAGGTGACAAGGGAGCTAGAGAGCAGGAGGTCTTGGGAGGAACAAAGAAAATGATTAGGTTGGTATTTTGAGACTAGGTCAGTGATGTAGCTGGGGGCCAAGTTGTGGATGGCTTTGTAAGATGTTGTTAGTATTTTGAATTTAATTTGTTGGATTGATAGGGAATTGACATTCAAAGTTTTTACAAAAACAAAGCACTTATCAGGAAAGTGAAAGTTGAGGTGACTCCTCAGCCACTAGTTCGGCATTGTGTTCAAACAGATATCTTGCTTTCATTTAGATTTTTTAAGCAAACTTTTGATAAGTGGTACAAGATAAAATTTCACAGCTACGTGGGGCCAGAAGTTGTGACTATCAAACCCCTAATACTGGCTAATCTTCTATCAACAATTACACTTTGATATCCTGCCTATGAAAATCACAGACAAGGCAAAGACAAAAGACAGCCCTGAGGATGCTCATGCTCTCCTCTCAACAGATTCAACTAACAGTTAAGAGTGAAGACACATTTAGAATGTACAAAGAGTGCAGAAGCAGCCTGTGTTGCCAACATCTGCAGCATTCTCCTATAAAAGAGGTTGCCAAACTTTCTAAGCAAAGGGCCAGTTTATGGTCCTTCAGACTTTTGGGGGACTGGACAGTGGCCAGTGGGTGTAGAAAATGTCCTGGCATTACTGGGAGCAAACAATGCCCCATTTTTTTATGGGGTGAGTAGTACCCCAGGGTTGGTGTCAATGAAAGAAATTGTGCCTCATCAATGATGTCAGTGGGAGGAATAGTGCCTCATCATTGGTGTAATTGGGAGGAATAGTGCCCCATAATTGGTGTAATTGGGAGGAATAGTGGCTTATCGTTGGTGTCAGTGGGGAGAAAAGTGCCTTATCATCTGTGTCAGTGGGAGGAATAGTGCCTCGTCATTGGTGTCAGTGGGGGGGAATAGTGCCCCATCATGGGTGTCCTTGGAAGGAATAGTGCCTTATCGTTAGTGTCAGTGGAAGGAAAAGTGCCTTATTGTTGGTGTTAGTGGCAGGAATAGTGCCCCATCATTGGGTGTCAGTGGGAGGAACAGTGCCCCAAAATTGGTGTCAGTGGGAGGCATAGTGCCCCATCATTGGTGTCAGTGGGAGGAATTTGCCCCATTGTTGGTGTCAGTGGATGGAATAATGCCCCAAGGGCTGAATTAAGGCAAGCAAAGGGTCTGGCCACCAGGTCGCAATTTAGACACCACTGTCCTATAACATACTTTGATGTACATGGATATATGCCTTGTCCAGTCCACTACACCCAGTAGATCATATTGGCTTATTTCCATGGCCCCTTACACCACTGTTCTTCTGCCTTATGGGATACCACTAAACTGCACGCCACCTGCATTACAGCCTATGTTTACCATCAAATTAAATGAAAGCTACAGACATGGGGATCTTTGCATTTCTGTTCAGCATCAGACCTGGACCAAGATAAAGCACCTAAAGATATGCATGTTTTGTCTCAGATGGTAAAGATTCTACATAAGAAAAATAAAATTATAGTAAAACTAAAGCTTAGTAGAAGAGCTCATACTTTTGTGTCTTACCTCTGTTGGTGCGAAAACCATTCTTAGTCAAGGCGGATGCCAAGAGATTTTTGATCTTCCTTGCTCTGGCCTGAATGTGAGAGTTTTGTTTTGTGCAAATAATTCCGATCTCACTGTCTTCCCATACTCTCTGACTCTCCAGAAGCCATTCCAGAATATCTTGTCCAAGCAAATCCTAGACACAAGCCAATGTAAACATACTCATGCCAGCTTACATATACAAGGCATATTGCTGATTCAACAAAAGTAATACATAGGTGGGACAATGTTTTCTTATTGTACTATCTGTGATCCAGATACCTTTTGTTAACCATGAATTTACTGTACATCTAATTAACCCCAAAATGAGGGGATATTTTGATTGACATTAAACCTAGGGCTTCCTTAAAACCCAGCAAGAGAGAAAAGGGATGGGGAAAGAGGTGCCAAGCCACCAATAGTGTAGCAGGTTTTTATTAGTCGAAAGTTAAAATACGAAGCTTATGCACTGAAAGACATCGCTGGTGAAACAAGCCCAATGTAAAAG
The DNA here is from genome assembly GCF_042186555.1 of Aquarana catesbeiana. Lineage (NCBI taxonomy): Eukaryota > Metazoa > Chordata > Amphibia > Anura > Ranidae > Aquarana > Aquarana catesbeiana. The sequence goes on along the minus strand of NC_133326.1, from coordinate 53,257,922 downwards.
TCATCCGTTCCCAATCCAGTCCACACCAGAGCCACTGACAGGAGTAGAGTGAAGCCGGGGCAGGATTCCAAGCAAGCAAGCCATCACAAGTGACTTGATCTGTCAAGGAGCTGTCAGGAAGCTGTCAAGAAGCTGTCAACCATCCAGGGTGCTGTGACCAATCAGAACACGCTTCAGGGGCCAAACCAAATTTTGCAAAAACACATCTGAAGTCTCCCAAAAGCATGTGGGAAAATGTGTTATGGTCTGATGAAACCAAGGTTGAACTTTTTGGTCATAATTCCAAAAGATATGTTTGGTGCAAAAACAACACTGCACATCACCAAAAGAACACCATACCCACCGTGAAGCATGGTGGTGGCAGCATCATGCTTTGGGGCCATTTTTTTCAGCTGGAACAGGGGCCTTAGTGAAGGTAGAGGGAATTATGAACCGTTCCAAATACCAGTCAATATTGACACAAAACCTTCAGGCTTCTGCTAGAAAGCTGAGGACGAGGAACTTCATCTTTCAGCATGACAACGACCCTAAGCATACATCCAAATCAACAAAGGAATGGCTTCACCAGAAGAAGATTAAACTTTTGGAATGGCCCAGCCAGAGCCCAGACCTGAATCCGATTGAAAATCTGTGGGGTGATCTGAAGAGGGCTGTGCACAGGAGATGCCCTCGCAATATGACAGATTTGGAGTGTTTTTGCGAAGAAGAGTGGACAAATATTGCCAAGTCAAGACGTGCCATGCTGATAGACTCATACCCAAAAAGACTGAGTGCTGTAATAAAATCAAAAGGTGCTTCAACACAATATTAGTGTAAGGGTGTGCACACTTATGCAACCATATTATTTTTGTTTTTTATTTTTACTTCCCTCCACCTAAAAGATTTCAGTTTATTGTTCAACTGTTGTACAGTTTATAGGTCACATCAAAGGTGGAAAAAGTTCTGAAATTATTTCTCTTTGTCTAATTTTTTTACATCACAGAAACCTGACATTTTAACAGGGGTGTGTAGACTTTTTTATATCCACTGTAGACTGCAATAAAAGCACATTTAGTACAAGGGAACCATTAGAACCTCTGGTGCTTTGTGATATCAGTGTTCTTAATGTCTCACTTCCCTTGTGGTCACCAGGGCTGAAAATAAGGGAATAGTGTCCCTGTCAAAGGCAGCAATAAAAACCTGACAGACCCTGTAAACTCACTTAAGGCTGGCCATAGACAGAGAGAATTTCTTTCCTGCAACCACACACAGACCGCGTCCCATCCTGGGAGAACACAGTGATTATTGCTAGTGGCTATAACAGCCATTTGCAATAATCACATGTAAAATCTGGCAGGCTGGACCGGTGAATCAACTTGGGTTCATTTAACCTGCCCATACATGGTTCCAATCTTGGCTGGTTCCTGCTGAGTTTCGAACTGTCTATGGCCGGCTTAAGGGACCCAAAGTTTGAAAAAGTTTTATGCTGGAGTCCAGTTTTAAAGGTGTTTGTATTTTATTTATTTATAGTCTATTTCAAAGAATGGATTAACAGATAGAAGTGGACCTGTATCAGAAACAGTTTTAAAGTGCTAGATGGAAAGAACATGCTCAGGTCTGGTGGAGGGTCGAATTTCCTCATTCCATGCAGGGTTCTTTATATATTCTAAGGAAAAATCTAAGTGGTTCTTTATAGCAAGGTTATATGGTTGGAGTCCTTGGGAGGCTGGTTTCATCACACACCAGGGTCAAGTGGGCTTATAGCGTCATCCTTGGCCCCCCCTCTCTTTCTTTCTATTGGATTCACTGACTTTATAAATGTTGTGAGGATGAGTGTCTTATGCCGTGAACAAACGACCAGACTTTCGACGGACTGAATCACGTCGGACTTTTCGACGGACTCTCGACGGACTTCCGACGGACTTCCGTCGAATCGGACTTGTCTACACACAATCACATCAAAGTCCGTCAAATTTGTATGTGATGACGTATGACCAGATTAAAATATGGAAGTTGATAGCCAGTAGCCAATAGCTGCCCTAGTGTCGGTTTTCGTCCGTCGGACTAGCATACAGACGAACGGATTTTTCGACCGGACTCGAGTCCGTCGGAAAGATTTGAAACATTAAATGTAAAGTCCGTCTGATTTTCGACCGAAAAGGTCCGCTGCAGGTCCGATGAAGCCCACACGCGTTCGAATTGTCCGACGGATTTGTTCCGTAGGACCAGTTCGGTCGAAAAGTCCGGCCCTGTGTACACGGCATTACACTCATAACCCAGGTCTGACGTCCGCATTTGGTTCTGAGGATTCTGGAGATAAGTGTGTGATCCCCTTCAACCCATTTGATATATTGGGATCCGCTTGCATGACTACCTGTTAGCTCAGGAGGGACTGTCACCTTATGTGGATTTATCATCACTGGTGAAGTCTTTCTAGGACTTGTTGTCCACCAACTATCTGGACTTTTTCTCATCATTTTATTGAAAATTATATTCTGGGACTTGTTGTTCACCAACGTTTTGGAATTTATGTTTGCGTTGCACTTATATATTTTAAACATTTACTATTTTGGATTTTTTGTGAAAACTCCTTAGTGTTGCATACAAAGGGGGGGGGGGGGGTTGTTGTTATTTTTCCGCTGATTGCACCCTCTGCTTTTTATACTTTAAAGCAATATGTCTATAATTCTCCTCCCAGCCTCAGATCATGGTTGACAGTAATGCTCCAATACAGCATTGAGCCCTGTCTCACTCCACCTAAAACCATAAATAATTGCTCCACTTTAAATCAAAAGAAAAACGGATAATAAAAGAAGATCAACAGGTCTAGCTGTAGGGGCTTTCATTTTAGATCACTTATTCAGACACGATATGTGCAGATTCTTACCTTGGGTATAGAATTGAGATTTTCTGCGGTAAGATGAAAGATCAGTCTCCCAATTTGTTCTATGTGTTTGTGTGTCCACTTAGTAGGATGTCTAAACAATCAACAAACAATCAAAATGATACAATTTAATTGACTGGTATGAGAACCAACATAAAGCGGTATTAAACCCAAAACTAAAAATGAAATATATTGCAGCTTACCAATCATTAGATGTGGTGGCTGTATTTGTATTCTGTTTTAGGCCGCTTTCACGCCTGTCAGTTTTTCAGGCGGACCTGAACGGACGCTCCATACAGGTCTGTGGCACGACGGATGTCAGTGGTGACAATGTCCACTGACATCCGACCTGCTCCGATCCGCTAAAGTGTGACGGAGGAAAACCCTACTTTTCCATCTGTTTGCGAATGGGATGAAACCGGACTCTACAGTCCGTCTTCATTCGATACCCCATAGAGGAGAACAGTGTGCAAAGACAGACCTGTCATCCGCCAGCTCAGCGAGGATCGACGGAGCGATCCCCCGCTGAGCAAGGCGGAGCCCGTACACGGAGACGTCCGTGTGAAAGGGCCCTTAGGCTTTTACCCTCTGCTTTCCCCTGGTGATCTGGCCAGTAACACATCACCTGTATTATACAGACACTACCCTGGATGAATGAGCACAGGAGGCAGAATTGGACAGCAGCATTGACAGTCTGGGGGGAGGGGAGTGTTTGAAATACTAGCAGATATAAATAGAGTAACATATTGAAGCTGAACTCCAGCTAATACTTTATAATACTTTTAATTGGTTACAGCAAAAAGTTTTGTTTTTTTCCTTTTGGGATAAAAGTTTTACATAATAAAAATAAAGCTGATAATTTTTAAGAACAAGTTCACCTTTTGTAACGTTACACCCTGTTTAAGGATGTAACATATTACAAATCCACCGACCCCCGCACCACTCACCGTTGTGACAGGCGGTGGGGGATCTTCTCCCTCCACTCTCTGTCACACTCTGCAAAGAACAAAAGAGTTCTGTGAATAGAAATCTAGAATAGAAAATAGAAAAATAGAAAAAGGTCTGGCAACCTTTGCATGGCCAAACAGATTACAACCAGAGTCTGCAAGAGCCCTGCACTGCACCCACGATCTCCCGATTGTGAGTGCAATGTTTTCCAACCTCCCACTATAAAAATAAATAATAAATGCACATTTTTTTTTAACCTGCAAAAAGATGTGGATTTATACTTTTTTTTCAAAAGGTGAACTTATCCTTTAAATACATTTGTCAGTGCTAAATGGTCTATCTCATCCCTGTAACTGCAATAGAACTTTTCTGCTGAAAAACAGCAGACTTACTGGCCAGATCACCAGACGGAAATACAAGAAACAAAATTAAAAAATGCTTTAACCACTTCAGCCCCAGAAAGATTTACCCCCTTAATGACCAGGCCATTTTTTGCGATACGGCACTGCGTTGCTGTAACTGACAATTGCATGGTCGTGCGACATTGTACCCAAACAAAATTTATGTTGTTTTTTTTCGCACAAATAGGGCTTTCTTTTGGTGGTATTTGATCACCTCTGTGGTTTTTATTTTTGCACTAAAAACAAAATAAGAGCAACATTTTTTTTTACTATAATAAATATGCAAAAAAAAAAAATGTAAAAAAAAAATTTCTTCATCAGTTTAGGCCAATATGTATTCTTCTACATATTTTTGGTAAAAAAATATCGCAATAAGCGTATATTGATTGGTTTGCACAAAAGTTATAGCGTCTACAAAATAGGGAAAAGATTTATGGCATTTCTATTAATATTATTTTTTTTTACTAGTAATGGCAGTCATCAGCATTTTTTAGAGGGACTGCGGCATTGCGGCGGACAGATCGGACACTTTTGACACTTTTTTGGAACCAGTGACATTTATACAGCGATCAGTGCTATAAAAATGTACTAATTACTGTATAAATGACACTGGCAGGGAATCACTAGGGGGGCGATCAAGGGGTTAACTGTGTTCCCAAGGGAGGTGTTTCTAACTGTCAGGGGGACGGACTGACTTGGAGTACAGAGAGATCGCTGTTCCTGATCATTAGGAACAGATGATCTCTCTCTACTTCCCTGACAGAACGGGGATCTGTTTGTTAACATTGACAGATCCCCGTTCTGCCTCTCTGTGGAGCGTCCTTGAGTGGCCGGCGAATATCGCGGCCGCCGGCCACGCGCATCAGCTCCGGCGCCGTATCTATTACATGAAGCGCTGTACTGGTACGGCAATTTGCGCAATAGAGCTGACCTACTGCCGTTTATCGGCAGTGGCTGGTCGGCCAGTGGTTAATTTTATATTAGTCATGATGACACTAATAGGCATATTTATAAAAAAGGGATTGCATTGCTTACACTGATCTGCATTTTTTCCACATTTATCATTTTTCCTAGGACCAAACAACAAATTTCAAAACCATGCCCTCTGTGGTACTGTGACTGTGTGAGCTGTGATGAGCCACGTTGGTCTCCAATAGCCACCAATCACTGAATAATGATTGGTTAATCACTGATTAAATTCGTATGGAAGAGAAATGATTTGCTATATTAAAAATAAAATGTTACCTAGAGTTGGATTTCCTATTTAAGAATAGGAATCAACAATTTTATCAATGCCTGTACCATGTACCCCGAAGGTGTGTTTTCAGGGTATTTTAGACAAAGAGCATTGGCTGAGATATACCAGAACCATGTTAAGAGAAACATTGTTCTTATCTAGGAAGGCCGAAAATAAGTATTGGGACTGTTATGGCATATTACGTTGTGCATGTATTGAACTCAACTGTACTCATGCTATGGGAAAAGCCTTATTTTTGAATATGCTCATGTTGAGCGTCATGGATATTGTACCAATCGTTACATCTTTGACAATGAAAAGAGTTTAAAAAAAAAAGAATAGGAATCAAAGTATTTGGCAAATGGCTGTAGACATGGATGAATGTCAAATAGGCTTTGTAATGACATGAATGTTCTAAACTGATAAAATTGACCATTCCCAGCTTTATAAATAATTTTCCAAAAATTGGCTAATTTTGATTTGTGAGTTTGGTAAGTAACCGTACAATGGGACAGGTAAACCACGTATCACATATGCAGAATTGTATTTTGTATACCCCAGCATGTCATCTTCTACTAGGATCAGCCCCAGATGTCTACTGAATTCCTCGGACACACAGTACATCTTCAGCTCATCAAGGTGGAGGAGCAAGTGTTTCCTATGTATGCCAGAAAAGTTTTCTTCTCCAATGAACCCAAACAGAGGACCCAACAGATCCATTTCTTCTGCAGTTATCATTCCGTTCCCTGGGATTTGCTGAAATAATAGTAATATTAGAAGAAGCAGAAACTCACACAGTGACCAATACTTACGACTTAAACTTAATGTGGCAAGTTTACCTTCCCTCTGATAAATACAGCAGCATATACAGTATAAACATTAGGGTACTCATATATGAAAACTGGGCAGCTATAATTATTGATTTTATCACATGTGAGGTTTATCTTAAAGATCCTGACATTCGGCACCCAATTCACAAATTATTTTTATTCTGATCTCGGAGCAGGGAAAACAAGGGCTAAAGGGTGCGTAGCTCTTGTGATCACAAAGTTATGTGTCCATATTAGCCTCTCTAGCACTTTGGACATATCTGGTACGTCCAAAGTTTGAATAGGGAAAACAAGTTAACAGCTGAAGTAGCAGCCACAAGGTTGTTCATGTTTTTACCCGTCAGCTCCTGGCTTTACTGTAAAAGTAATCCGGGAGACTGTAGACCTGCCCAATCACATTTACATGAATCATGAATTCACAGGTGCCAGGCCCCAGGCCAGTGCTCCCCGTCAGTGGTTCCCAAGGCTCTCCCACTCCTCCTGGGACCACAAGAGATGACATCAGGATGGCGAGTGGGAGGAGCTTAGGGAACATCTGTTTTCATAAATTATTCATGGAAAAAGAATGATTAATGCACTACCTGAAAAGTAAAACAAAAAGCTGCTACAAACCATGTGACTAAAATGTGTACTTGTGTTCAATAAATTGTAGCGCGAAAAAACACATGTGTCATAAGAACAGAATGTCTCTGTAATCATAGACCAGTGTCCCAATAGTGACGTGTAGTCAGAGAAAACATGATGATCCGCAATGGATAAATAAACAGTGTAACAGTCCCTTCAGCTTCCCAAATCTCAGTTCAGATGTCATCAAACTCATGAAAAGATGGGGTACGCTTACCGGAACTGTTGGATTCTACTGCCGTAAGCATGTAATCAGTCGAGCTGTGTGCCACCCTGGGCAAGTGAGTGTGGTGGTTGAGGGCAGATGGCACCTCTATGAGGCCTGGATGTCACCTCTGGATACACGGGAAATGGATGAAAACCTGGTTCCAAGGTTGAAGATGTTTTCTCAGTTCCCGAAAGTATATGGAAAGTATATCCCTTTTCTTTTCCATATACTTTCGGGAACTGAGAAAACATCTTCAACCTTGGAACCAGGTTTTCAGCCATTTCCCGTGTATCCAGAGGTAACATCCAGGCCTCATAGAGGTGCCATCTGCCCTCAACCACCACACTCACTTGCCCAGGGTGGCACACAGCTCGATTGATTCTATGCTTACGGCAGTAGAATCCAACAGTTCCGGTAAGCGTACCCCATCTTTTCATGAGTTTGATGACATCTGAACTGAGATTTGGGAAGCTGAAGGGACTGTTACACTGTTTATTTATCCATTGCGGAGCATCATGTTTTCATAAATTATTACCTGTCATCTGCGTAATGCTATCTCATAGGAGGCTTGTTAGACCCCTTGTGATGGCAAAATAGTTAAATGATAAAAAAAAGTGGAAAACATGTAAAATCTAATAAAATAAATAAAAAATAAAAATAATTATAAGCACCTTGTCGCCCCATGTACAAACATCCGAACACAAACGCATGAGTATATAAAAAATAATTGTGCAACACTTATCCACGTATCCCTGTGCATGCCAGTGAGATAAAAAAAAAAGTTTAGGTTCTTCATTTACACTTAACTCTAAACTGATGAGCTCTGAAGGCATTTAAAACATTGCCTATTGATCATTTTGGCTACCGTCGTTTTTTGCAGGCATACAAAGTTTTTAGATCTGACACATTTAGAATCTATTTATGCAACCCACACTCATCCTGTATTTAAAAAAAACCCAAAAAGCGGCGATTATATTGTGTTTGTGTGCACGTAAAGTATATAGGTTTGATGAACAGTTGTGAAAAAAATTGTGCAGCATTTCAAAGTGTGGCTACCATGTTTTTATTCTACAGGGCCTCAGTTTTTAGAAAATATATAACGTTCTGGGGATTTAAAAAAATCATCTAGCTAAAAATGAAGATTTTAACAAAAATTACAAAATTGCTCCAGAGGGGAAGTGCCTAATTGATGTTAGATTAAGAGTTAAGAATAGGGTTAAGAGGATCGGACTACCACAAAACCATAGGCGTGCGCACAGGGTGTGCCGGATGTGCCTGGGCACACACTTATTACCCCATGTGCATTAGCATTATCCAGGAGTGGCACCAGGTGGGTGGTTGGGGTGCCAGTGGCCAGTGTAAATGCTCCCCTTATATTAAAGGCTAGGTTTAACTGTACATTACACCTATACTTAGGATGTAACGTAATATGCTTTCAATCAACTGTCTCCCACCATCAGAGCCTCCTCCCTGTGACAGCAGGTGGCGTTCATATGTATTTGAGCTTTGGGGTGCACACCCTACTGCAGTAGGCTGTGCACACCTATGCACAAAACATTAAACATGCCAACATGCCTGCCATTAGCTTTATCAGCAAGAAAAAGTTGTCCTGTGTATCTTTCTGATTTAGTATTGCTATGGCCACAGTTACACCTCTAGAGCCTGCATTAAAGGGTACGCCATTCATAAATACTAAATATGGCCCTGATAGTAGGTTAATATACATGATAAGTAAAAACTGTCAATGACTTTGGTTCTCCTTACCAAGGCATATAGTGCTCTTTGAGCCAATACAGATTTTTTGTACAGTGGGAGTTCCATGAATGCTTTTGGATATTTATGGGCATATTCCAGGAACAACTTCAGTGAGTCATTGGAAAGTCTGTCAATCAGCTTCAGCCTGGAAAAAACAATGACATAAAGTGAGATCATGTTGTCTTGATGCATAATGCAAGACTGTCCTTTCTACAAAATCATAATTATATAAATAAACACACTTTCAAAAAATTATATAAAATATTAAACATTTGAAAACATCAAGATTAATTACTCTATATTTTTGAAGTATGCCTACAGTATAGCGAGCTTGTTCTCAAATATTTTATTGTAAAGCTTTGTATTTGCCACACAATGCACTTAGGATAATAAAATATGAAATACTTAGGTAGAGGTTGATTTAATATATACCAACAGAATGACCTTTACTTTAAAACTGCAATTATTGAATAATCTACAATTTGCATGATTGGCCAGATTCTAATTCTCCAATCTGCTGGAGGGAGTTTGCATTAAATTAATACAGAAATGAGCATGTATCCCCAATCATACCAGCTGGAAGAATAAATACACAGTTTTGTAACACTGTGGCTGAACAGGCACAAGTATGAAAGATGTCCTCAGTAATAATATCTGCATGTTCTGAACTAGGGTGCCACTTCGGTTCCCTCAGGGTTCCACAAGGTGCTTTTCGGAGGACCCCAAAGCACCCTCCCCATGTTGAGGGCAAGCGGTCTGGTATGGCTTAGGAGGGGAGGGGCACTCGCTCGTCCCTCCCCTTTCTTGGCCTGCCAGGCTGCTTGCTTGGATAGGGGTCTGGTATGGATTTTGGGGGGTACCCCACGGCAATATATATATACTAGACTGCCTGCACTGTATATATATTCTACACTGACTGCACTGTATATATATATATATATATATATATATATATATATATATATATATATATATATATATACACTAAACTGCCTGCACGCCACAAACTAACCTGCCTAATTTAGCTCAAGTTCTCTCAATCTCCTCCACGTATCATACTACATACGGCTGCTGCATTACCAGCCTTATATAGTGTGTGGCATGGACAGATCACACTGTGATTGGACAAAGCAGCTACCATCAATGCACTGCGATCTCGCAGTGCATTATGGGACGCTCAAATTTGCCGCGCACGCCCCATATGTTCGGTTTGTTTGCGGACAAACGAACACCCGATATATGAGTTGAACTTACGTTCGATTCGAACATCGGACCATCCCTATTGATAAGTAGCATTTAAGTGTTTTACATTTTAGAATGGGATGCCTCGCCTGAAGAAAGGTGACAAAAAATTTTCCTAAAAAAAGACAAATGAGAATATATTTTTTAGTGTTCTTAGGGCTAGTTCACGCCACAAGAATTGTGCTCCAGATCCATTCCAGATGCGTTTGTGCATGCATATTTTTGATGCGTTTCTGCATGTGCATTTTTAATGCGTTCAAGATGCTTTTTTTCCATTGTCCGGTATGGTTTTTTTTTTTTTTTACGTTCAATAAATTTTTATTGTTTACAATGCAAGATTATAGTGACAGTGACATGTATGTTCCAAGACCAAAAAAAAAAAAAACAACCAAAGAAATAATTATACCAAGCCAAAGAGATGAAAAATGCTAATTGCACTTTAGAGAATCTGACATGTGTAGTGAATATCATAAAACGAAGGAGAAGGGTTCTCTTATTAATCTGGAATCACATGTAATGCAATTAGTCACCAATAACAGTATAACAATAATTCATCATAGTTGAACCTCGAGAGAGTGTTACTAGGAGTTGCGAAGAATAAGGAGGGGAGAGACAGAAAAAAGTAAAAGGAGTAATGATATGGGAAATGAATCCCCGAAACAAAGAGAGAACTAGGACAGAGATGTAGCTATATTAGGAGGTGAGGAGCCTGGTGTCCGCATAGCACCTGGAGTCAAGGACAAAGGTATGTGGATATATGACGCCCAGAGTTCCTAAGTTCATTCAAACAGAGCACTTCGGTCATTGATAATACTAGCAATTTTTCCATGTATCATATTCCATGATATTTTGTGTTTAAGTCATCTAAAAGATACTAAGGGTGTCTTCCATGCTCCCGCTATAGTGATTTTCGCGGGTAATATAAAGTAAATGAGGCGTTTCAATGGATGTGGGTGTCCAGTATGTTTTTGATGCATTTTACTGCGTTCCAGTACAGCTCTATGCAGGAAAAATGCAGCATGCTCTACTTTTTTTTTCTGGAACTGGAACACACAGGAACTGCAAGCACTGATGTGAACTATGCCATTGAAAACCATGTAACCTACTTCCTACACATTTTGAATGCAGGAAAAAAAAAGCACTGGAACGCATGTGGTGCGAACCAGCTCTTAATTCAATAAAATTAAACCTGTCTGGTTACTGTGGGTAATTGCACTCTGCCTATATCATTATTCCTGGTGTAATATTTTATTAAATATGACCATAATATCCCGGCTCTGAGATGCCAGTCACTTTGTATGGGTACAGGGATGTGTTTGGACATCATGCTGTCTCGGTACACCTAAATGATGACACCCTATTGTATGAGCTCTGCCCATTGTGTTAAGTGATAATTTGAGCAGCATCTACTTTTAGCATGCGCTTTCGGAGATATAAAATGTACTGCTTTATATGCATAGTAATTATATTTAACCATAAAGACCACCAAGCAAGTGAAAGGAGAAATAGTGTAGATTTTATGAACGATAAAGAACTTTCTGACTCCTCTCAACACCCCAATTTATGCATTTTGAGGCTTGCTGTTCCACATTATAACCCCGCTGCCCTGGACACTGGCCCATAGGTTCTCTATTGAAAATACACCCACTATAGGTATTACGATGTATCTAAAGTCAAACTTTTTTAACTTTTGGATTGAGTGGAGAGTATCAAAACCTCTGTCGGTTTTTTCATTGCGGTCTGTGTCCCTAATAAGCAGATACACTTTCTCGATTTGTCCTGGTGACCAGTGTCACGATGATTGAAAGTGAGAAAGAAGCCAAATACCGTATTTGAGTTGCCTTCAGAGCAAGACTAGAGGGGAAATCTTCCAATGGGGACAATTGTTCCTATGATAACTGTCTTTTCCTTCACTTTAGAGAAATTTCCCCTCACTTTCTGCTGTGTCTAAAGAATAGATAGTGAAGGAAAGATGCCCTTAACTGGCAAAGATGAAAAAAGCCTGACAAGTGTTTTCACCATTCCATCCAATCCATCCAAGATGAAAAGAAAAGTGTTTATAGAAAAAAGATATAGCAAAGTAATATAAGAAGTCTTACGGGAGATCTGTGACAAACTCAGGGCCCATCCAGCCTGTGTCTTCCCAGGTTAGCTCAGGCCGCTTCTCGATTTCCTCTAAGATACACTTCCTCTAGGAAACATGAATACATATATTCAAAAACCTGAAACCACATCAATGAACCATAATTGTATTATTGACATAATAATTCTTACAAGACTTTTGCGCAGACCACTAGGTATCCCTTGAAGATACTTAACCACGTCTCTGATATCTGAAAGAGAGTTAAGTTGCTGCAGGTTGTCACATTCAATCCCATTAGCCAAAGTCCCAAGGGTCCTATTTACAATGAAAGCAATTTGGAAAATGTTATAGTCTTTGTCCATTGTTGACCTTTAGGGCTCATTCACACAGCTGACATGGGCCATATACCAGCAAGCATGAGTGTTTCTCTATGGAAGGTATGCATAGGTGTGTGCACAAAGCAGACAGTGTGTTTTCATGGCCGCGCATCCGTCCCTAACCACATGCAACAGCTCGGATGTGCGCACAGCTACCACGTCTGTCAGTCTGTCATTGATTTGTATAGGCTTTTGACATCCGCTGATAGCATACACCTGTGTATACCCACTGCAGAGAAATGCTGATTTTTGGAGGCATACAGCCCAAACCAACTGTGTGAATGAGCCTTTACAATCTAGACAAAACATAGCTGAACTATCGTAAAATGTGTATCAAGGCAAAAAAATCAGTTCATCAGTACAATACTTGTACATTTCACCGTGTACCCTTTAAGGCCACTTTCACACTGAGGTGTTTTACCTGGCATTTTTGCGCTATAAATAGCGCCTGAAAAGCGACTGTAAACTGCCTGTGCTTTCACACTGGGGTGGTGCGTTTGCAGGACAGGACAGGAAAAAAAAGTCCTGCAAGCAGCATCTTTGGGGCGGTGCGGGAGCGGTGTATACACTGCTCCTCCACCACCCCAATCCATTGAAATCAATGGCCAGCGCTTCAGCAGCGGCGCTTTGTAGGCGCTTTTAACTCTTTTTCGGCCGCTAGCGGGGGTTAAAACGATGGTAAAGCACCGCTAAAACTAGCGGTGCTTTACCGTCAATGCAGCCGGTGCCTTAGTGTGAAAGTGGCCTTAGTATAAGTTTAGCAGTATGCTACAATTGTATGCCCACTAGTGATTGCTCATGGCCATTCTCTCCTTCTTTAGCTCAGCTGAGTTGCTGCAGAAAGAGAAGGAGATTGTGCAGTACGCATGCACACAGACTGAACGGCCTGAAATGGTCTCTAGGGGGTGCAAAATTGTGGCATCCGACAAGTCCTGCAAAGGGGGGTCCAGCCGTTTTTGTGGAAAGCCCCCACCCCCTTCAGCTGCATGTGTAATGGGAGTAGGTGCAGTATTTGAAAAAGGAGTATCACTGGTAAGTTCTATTCTGAGGATATGGAATTTCCAGCTGTAATGTGAAGATCCGACTGAAGACCTTCCCCAACCGGTCTCCTCACCACTCCCCCAATGCTCCACCCAGCCCCCAGACCATGCCCAGCCAGCCTCCTATCAACTCTATCCAAAAGCAGGCCCACTAATGCAACTTCCCTGTCCCAAGCCCCTTCAACCCCTGTCATGCCGGCCCTCCATTTATTGCCTTTGGGTTTTTACTCCAGGCTTTTCTTTATTTGTCTTTTTTTTTTTTTACATACTGTACATATCATGTGACGGTGTGGCAGTAATCAGGAATTTTTTTTTACCATTTTGTTCTTTTTTTTACATACTTTCATCAGAGTAGTTCAGTGGTACCATAGTAAAACTGTACTACTCTGGAAGGGTGATCAGGGATTTTTTTTTTACACTGTCATTGCTTATAACAGTGATGATCGATGTTATTAGCAATAGTTAACTTTCATGAATGGCTTTCCATTCATGACAACCTGCTTACTGTTGACAAGCTGTGATTGGCTACAGCTAATCACATGGTCCAGGGTGCTGTGAATGGCCTAGGTACCATGTGATACCTGTGGGCCAATCACAGCATCACAATACAGTTGAGAATTGAAGCCATTCATGACCGTTTTCTTGACATTGTAATCATGTGATTGCTCTGACCAAGCATAGCAATCAGATGATATCCCAGCAGCTCACAGCAGCCGGGTACCGAGCACTGCTGTATGCCCCAGGGGATGTGCTAGGCGTCATACCATTATGTCGCCTAGCCTGGCTGTGCCACCAGTCCGCAGTCAATGTACTGTGTGTGGGCGGCAATCGGTTAATAATGGCACCGCGAGTTCAATGAACGCTTTGCCACGATTCTTTGCGAGTTTCCAGAAATTTGTGCAGAAAGCGCATTTCAGCCCGCATTCCCTGAATGCTTAGGTGTGAATGCAGCCTTACTGTGTGTAGCTAATGCTAAAAGAATCCATTACAAAACACACAGCAGATGCATATTTATGTAATGGAAAGAGTTTGCTTAGGCCAGTCTGGCACACACAAACTAGATTCAGATTAAACATGGAATTCCACTTTAGACATGAACAAAGCTTGCTGCTCTACCTGGTGGTCATGCTGGTATATTGCACATGACTTACAGAATGGTATTCTTGGTCAGGTTTGCACCAGCCTGAATCTTCCTCCAGAGGAACTGGGTCTGTGGGGGGGTAAAATGCTATTAATGCAGATCTTATTTGTTTCACGGTTAAACTGGCTGAAACAGGCACCTGCCTATCAATCCTCAGCAGTTGTGTTCTCACAGAACTCACTAAGAAAACCCTATTGACCAATGTGCATAGATTTATATTACAAAGAAGAAAAAATCATCCTGATACAAAAAAGTCACTTTACTCAATTCTCTCAATTTAATTATGAACACGTTGCTATATTCCTTTATTAACCACTTAAGGACCGAGCCTTTTTTTGAGATTTGTTGTTTATAAGTCAAAAACAGTTTTTTTTGCTAGGAAATTACTTAGAACCCCCAAACATTATACATTTTTTTTCTAACACCCTGGTCTAGAGAATAAAATGGTGGTTTTTGCAATACCTTCCGTCACACCGTATTTGCGCAGTGGTCTTACAAGCACACTTTAAAAAAAAAAAAAAAAACACTTTTTTTAAATAAAAAAATAAAACAGTAAAGTTAGTCCAATTTTTTTTTTTTTATATTGTGAAAGATAATGTTACGCCGAGTAAATTGATACCCAACAGGTCATTCTTCAAAATTGAGCCAGCTCGTGGAATGGCGACAAACTTTTAGGTTAGGAACTTGTTCCTTGCTGTTTAACATTACTGCCAGTTGAGAGTCAGCTTTGTACCATTGCTCCTTTCCCTTGGGATTACAAACACTTCCAGTTGGAACTGAGTGCTCCAATGTGACATCCAAGACCCCAACACTGGCCAAAATTTATTCAGAGTACACTGGCCAATGGGTATCTTTCGTCATTTCAGATAGTATTTACTGCCTTTCATAGCTGCTGTGTATGTCTGCAGTTGAGTTGCATTTTTTTTGTGCTGTATCCACTGCATTATTGTGTCAAACTTTTGGTTTGTTGTCCGTTTAATTTTTACTCCTCTACAGAGCTTTTACTTTACAATGAAGCTAATTTTAAGCCACAGATGTGTCATTGAGATTGAGCTCAGCCAAGGCGGGTCATCACTGGGTGGACCAGAAGGACCCATTCAACCAGCGGCTCCTCTGGGGGTAGTGCTACACCTTTATCTACTGTTTATCCCTCGTCTGTTTGCTTTTCTAGTTTTAACACATTTAACTAAAGCCTGGTACACACAGGTATTTTTGTTTTTGTTCAACACAGCAGGAGAAGCTTGCTGTACTATCTATGCGATGTTAGCTCAGCGATCTCCCCTCTGAGCTATTATGTTCTGACAGAGGGATTGCTCCCCTGCCAAAACACACCAGTCAGAACTTGCAGCCTTTGGCTAACAGCGCTGATCAGATGCCGGTTGGCTGCTGGTTTTCCAGGATGCCCATTCAACACAAGTCAGATGTTAGGCTGGCTTCTGTCAGACAGGCTGCTGTACACAATGGCCACATGTCAGCCGGTTTCTGTGGAGCTGGCCAATATTTGGACTGTGTGATAGCATAGAAGTGAAAATATAGGAAAAACATTTTGTTGGCTAACTGATATTTTTTTTGCCATGCAAGCTTACTAGAATACTAAATAGGCACTGTATGACTCAAAAGCTTGCATGACAAAATATAGTAAGTTAATCAATGAAGAGTAACCTCAACCAAGAAATCTAGACCCTTACAGGATGGCCACATTGTTGCCTGTCTATAGCCCATATGTAGAAACATTCTAAAGTTGATTTGGTTGGAAGAAGTTATAAAGAAAAGCAAAGTAATATGATTTGTCCCAATAGGAAAAGCATCAAACCTGCTGTGGCATCCAGTCCAGCTCCCCGTACAGACTCATGTTCCTGAACAGTATCTGTGTGTCCAAATGCAGGAGCTTCAGTGGCGCGAAGGGCAGGAAACAAGAAAACTGCTCGGGCCAGAGCTCTACATCATGGATATATTTCTAGGTCAAATAAAAGAAACAAAAGAATTTATAATTACAATGTGGACCATAATTACATTCAATATATACATAAAAAAAGACGAAATTAGAGAGAATTAGATGGATGGCCTGAAAGTTACACCAATTATTGAAGCAGATTAAATAAAAAATGATCCCATACAAAAAAGCACAAGCAGTAGTTGCAGTCCTGCAAAGATATTGGGGTTTACAGGCATACCCCACTTTTAAGTATTTACTAAAGCTGGAAAGTGCAAAATCAGGCTCACTTCTGCATAGAAACCAATGAGCTTCTAACCCCAGCTTGTTCAATTAAGCTTTGGTAATAAAACCTGGAAGCTCATTGGTTTCTATGCAGAAGTGAGCCTGATTTTGCACTTTCCAGCTTTAGTAAATAAACCCCATTGTGTACTTAAAAGTGGGGTATGCCTGTACTTAAAGGCAAATATGATGTTCATTTTGCAAGGGACTTTTCACCAGAACTTACAGAATGCGGTGTAAATACATTTTTATAGAATATCCAACCACGTGCAAGGAAAATAAAAAACAAACAAACTAAAAAAAACCTTGCATATGATTGGTTGATGGAAATTCAAAGCTTCACCTCATTTTCTAAGCTAAGGGAAAAATCCCTTGCAACATCAAAGTTCCCATGCAAAGTGAACGGCCTATTTGCCTTAGGGTCCTTTCACACGCTGAGTAGGCGGATGACAGGCCCGTCTCCGCTCACTGTGCTGAGACGGACCTGTCAGAGCCCTGCTCTCCTCCATGGGGAGATCGGGTGAAAACGAACCGCCTGTCCGTATTCATCCGATCCGATAGACGGATGGAAAATAGGGTCTGGATTTCATGGACAGGATCAGATTGGATAGCAGCGGGTGTCAGCGGACGTGTCAGCGGACGTGTCAGCGATGACATCCGCCACGCCATAGAAGTGAATGGAGTGTCTGTTCAGCCCGTGTGAAAGGGTCCTTAGGTAAACAACCCCCATTACCCACAAGTGTATGGAGTTGATTTACTAAAGGCAAAAAGGCTGCTTACATTGCAAGGGGATTTGCCCTAGGGCTTTGTAAATGTGATGAAGTTTCAATTTGCAAAGAATATTTATTCAGTGCAAAGAAAAAAAAACAGCATTTTTGCTTGCACATGATTGGATGATCAAACTCAGCATTCACTAAACTCTACGGAAACTGCAAAGTGAAATTTCTATTTGGCTTTAGTTAATCACCCCATTATCTAAAAGTTTACATGTTCATTTTACTTTCTTTTTTTTTACCCTTTAATTCGAAATAAACTGCACATTAAAACTTGTCTTCATTTCTTATTTTACTAACACACTTTTGGAAATATTACTGTAGCACCGTTATCGAAATGTAAGGTAAATTCCTGTTTAGAACACAAATCAAGCTCTGAATTGCACAGAGGGGGCACAGAACTTTTGTTCTTCATTTAGGAATGCTTATAGTGTCCTTGATCAATTTACTTCTCAAACATGGGTGTTATTATAGCACACCATGAGATAGCTATCAGGCCTAAATTAGGAAGTCCTGCGCTGTCGGGCTACACAGTGATTTATGAAGGTAGCATTAGCTTTGGTAGATACATTTGTTTTAATGAATGTATATATAATTTGGAAATCTCCATACAATTGTTTGCTTTGCAACTTTTACCTATAGGTAAGCTTATAATAAAGCATACCTGTAGGTAAAATGAATATCTTTCACATGTTTTGCAGCCGCTGACGTCACCTGTGCTCTGAAAGGAGTATGCCATCCCTTCAGATTACTGTGCCGCGATCGTGGCTCACGTGCGCATGCACAGAAGTGATGTTATTGCGGCTCTGCCATTCAAACGGCCCGAGCCTCCGAACCCAAAGGAAGACTGTGACAATGGAAGCCCTGTCAGCGGTGACAACGTGGAGGGCTTCATTTTATAGGTAAGTCTTTCATAATGTGCTAGTATATGATGCATACTAGCACATTATATCATTACCTTGCAGGGGCCCGGAATTGTTTTTTTCAGGATTTACCACCGTTTTTAGGGTGGAGATCTTTAATGTTTTTTTCTGTTGACCTCCATTAAACATATTTATAGTCATATGTTGAAACCTGGTAACCTGGTGTTCCAGAAACACCAACTACTAAAACTTAAAGTAAAATTCAATCCAAAACATATTTAATTTTGGACAAAGTGGTGAGGGGTTAGAACATCTGTAGGATTTCTTTTGCTATCTGTACCTACATTGGGGAGGATTAAAGTAGAACTATGGGCACAACTTTTTTTTTTCATTTTGGATAGAGTAATGCCCCGTACACACGATCAGAAATTCCGCCAGCAAAAGTCGGATGAGAGCTTTTGGTCGGAAATTCCGACCGTGTGTATTCTCCATCGGACTTTTGCTGGCAGAATTCCAGCCAGCAAAAGATTGAGAGCAGGTTCTCTATTTTTCGGTCGGAAAAAGTTCCTATCCGAAAATGCATTAGTCTGTATGCAATTCGGACGTACAAAAAATCACGCATGCTCAGAAACAATTCGACGCATGCTCGGAGCATTGAACTTCATTTTCTCGGCTCGTCGTAGTGTTGTACGTCACCGCGTTCTTGACGGTCGAAAGTTCAGAGAACTTTTGTGTGACCGTGTGTATGCAAGGCAAGCTTGAGCGGAATTCCAGCGGAAAAAACATCCAAGTTTTTTCTGACGGAATTTCTGATCGTGTGTATGGGGCATAAGCGATGGTTTTAACCTGTGTCAGATTTTTTTTTTTTTTTCCACCATCTGTGTCCCAATTCAGAGATTTCCATTCACTTCCTGTCCTATAATCAGATAGGAAGTGAGAGGAAATCCTTGCAAATTAGGGAATTCCTTGGGGACCCCCAGATCACCAGAACTAGTGTCCCCTTTGGAAGATTTCTATTACTTTTCTAGGGGACAACCCAAAATTTGGCATTTTCTTTTACTTTCACTTTCAATGATTATGGTAAACAGGACAAATAGAAAGGATGACTCTCCCTAAGGGGGGCAAAGACAGCAATAAAAACTGACAGGGGTTCTACGGTTTTACCTTTAGTTATACTTTAATTTTACTTTCTGTAACAAAGACACACTAGGAAATTACAGTAAATCTCCCTCTATTCAGAAATATTTCCTCTGCTCCTGTTCCAGTGATAACTTTAACATTTTAGATTTCCTGTCTCAGTGGCATCAGGCGCTGGGGCAAAGAGTGAGAATGAATCCCCCCCAATGGGAGCACAGACAATAAAAAGAAAAGCATGACAGCAGTTCTAATCCTGCCCTATTCTAAAACTGAAAAAATAAGTTTTGCTTTTAAATAAATATGCAGGTCAGGTATTTCCACTTCTCGTAGTTCAAGAAGAGGCTGTAGAGCACAAATCTCATGAGCTGAGGCCAGGGCCGCTGTTAGAAATCAAGGGGCCCCATACAGCCTACCTGATGGGGCCCCCCTTGATCCCGCCCACAACCCCACCCTGACTCTGCCCCTGACCCCATGCTGTCACGGAGGGGGGGGGGGTCTGGGGGACTGGTGGCAGAAGCTAGAACATTAAATATGTTCAGTTTGTGTCCACACCACAGACTTGTGTTCATTATTTACATCAGGCTACCTCTGATCTGTCACACTTAGGTCTGGAAAAATAGAAAAGGATGATCTTTTCCATTTTTTTTTTTTCACCTGAATGGACATGGAGGTAGGCGGATCTAAATGCACACAAGTCAATTCATATCAGGACTCCTGTAGACCAACATGGAGCTTTCAATCAGGTCCGCATGAAAAACTGACCGGCGGACCTAATTGCAAAGGTTGGTTGAAAGGTACTCAAAAGGGAGTGTTTTGGGGGTGGTAAAAATGCAGCTTGGCTGTGTGTTTTTATTGCCCCCCTCCCCATCACACACATAATGTAGCATCTCACTATGTGCTCATGGTCATCATCATTATGATGATCACAGCACAGCATAGTAGGCCCTGCCTGAGGCTCCATCTTCATCCAGAAGCCATGAGAACAGGTTAGTCAATTGAATTGAATTTGGTTAGCATAACTCAAATATTAAAGGGTAAGTATAGAATATTTTCTCAGGAAGCACATCTTTTAAGTTAGTATTGCAGATTGTTATAGGTCCTTCATATTTTACGAGCTTGTTCCATGTTTTTAAAGGCAAATAGACTGTTCATTTTGCAAGGGAATTTTCCACAGAGCTTAGTAAATGAGGGGAAGCAGAAATATGCAACTATTTTTTATTCATTTTTTTTCCACTTTTCCTTGCATGTGATTAGGTATGACCGTCAATCACCAGCTCTCTACTCTGCCTCTCCGTTGCTCACTAGAGCACCGAGCTGAGGAGGGGACGGAGAAACAAGCTCAGTCCCCCAGCGGAGCAACTGAGAGGCTGAGCCAGCTGTCAGTCCAACCATAGTGTTGGGATCTTTCCAAAGCTTGGACCAGCTCTGTGACACCAGCCAACAGCCAGCTTTAGCTCACTGTTGACTGAAAACGGGTCACAGGAGTTCAGAACGAACTGCACTCCTGTGATCCATAGGAGAGGTAGGGCTAAAATAACTTTGGCTACACTTCTCCTTTATGGTGTCCTGTCCAATTGCAGTCTTATTGATTGGTATAGGGCAACACAGACAGCTCTTGTACTTGTCATATAATAATAAAAAGCCCAAAATGAAATGCTTATTGTTGCTGAGTGTGCAGAACCTGGCATAATCACATACCCGCAATGACTGCATAATGGCTGCCTTCTGTGCAGCATTCAGTAAAGGCAGAGAAGAACCTAAGCACTGACAAGCTCTTGTTAAGAGATGGCTGGGCAGAGAACGAAGATAATCAGGACTAAGAACAGGAATCAGGGAGTGCAGTCTACAAATCACGTGTTCTGCAACCTGCAAAATAAGGACAAATGCATCATTATATAATTTCCTTTTAGTCCAATAACAGGCTATGTATTAAAAAGACACATCACTAGCTCACCCATCAACAACAACGAGTCCAACTCTATTAAACATCAGCAGATAAGCATAGAGAGTACTAACTAACTAGTTGTGTTGAAGATTGCTAGTGCTAGTAAATATAGAGTATAGATCGACAGTGAATGTAGAGTATGGCTAAGCATGCCCCTACACCAAAGAAGTGCCACATATTTCTTTTGTAGGCTGTTATATAGGGCTATATATATATAAATAGCACTGTATTTCATGTATGCACTAGTCACTTTATTTATCACATTTCATTAAATTCATTAAATTATAACGTCATGATATTTAATATATATACACTACCGTTCAAAAGTTTGGGGTCACATTGAAATGTCCTTATTTTTGAAGGAAAAGCACTGTACTTTTAAATGAAGCTAACTTTAAACTAGTCCTAACTTTAAACAAATATACTCTATACATTGCTAATGTGGTAAATGACTATTCTAACTGCAAATGTCTAGTTTTTGGTGCAATATCTACATAGGTGTATAGAGGCCCATTTCCAGCAACTATCACTCCAGTGTTCTAATGGTACAATGTGTTTGCTCATTGGCTCAGAAGGCTAATTGATGATTAGCAAACCCTTGTGCAATCATGTTCACACATCTAAAAACAGTCTAGCTCCTTCCAGAAGCTACAAAACTGACCTTCCTGTGAGCAGATTGAGTTTCTGGAGCATCACATTTGTGGGGTCAATTAAACGCTCAAAATGGCCAGAAAAAGAGAACTTTCATCTGAAACTCGACAGTCTATTCTTGTTCTTAGAAATGAAGGCTATTCCATGCGAGAAATTGCAAAGAAATTGAAGATTTCCTACAACGGTGTGTACTACTCCCTTCAGAGGACAGCACAAACAGGCTCTAACCAGAGTAGAAAAAGAAGTGGGAGGCCGCGTTGCACAACTAAGCAAGAAGATAAGCACATTAGAGTCTCTAGTTTGAGAAACAGACGCCTCACAGGTCCCCAACTGGCATCTTCATTAAATAGTACCCGCAAAACACCAGTGTCAACATCTACAGTGAAGAGGCAGCTGCGGGATTTTGGGCTTCAGGGCAGAGTGGCAAAGAAAAAGCCATATCTGAGATTGGCCAATAAAAGAAAAAGATTAAGATGGGCAAAAGAACACAGACATTGGACAGAGGAAGACTGGAAAAAAGTGTTGTGGACGGATGCCAAAGGTGTGCAATGCTGTAATTGCTGCAAAAGGAGGATTCTTTGATGAAAGCAAAGTTTGATGTAAAAACAATGTTATTTCAAATACAAATCATTATTTCTAACCTTGTCAATGTCTTGACTCTATTTTCTATTCATTTCACAACGTATGGTGGTGAATAAGTGTGACTTTTCATGGAAAACACAAAATTGTTTGGGTGACCCCAAACTTTTGAACGGTAGTGTATATATATATATATATATATATATATATATATATATATATATATATATATATATATATATATTTGACTCCATTCCTGGTCTTGAATAGCAGCTGTTCGTTAATTTAACCAGCGCAGAGATCATCTTTTTTTAACATGTTATATAGAGCTGACATTGTTTTATTTATTTTTTAGCTCTTTTTATTGAAGAAGATGCATAACATTAATACGGTCATCACAGTGCTCAAAATGAGCAGTGTAAAGTACAAAATACAGTGTTACAGGCATGAAACTGGTCTTTAAAAACATGTACATAACTTTGCTTAGAGTTCCAAGGAAAAGTCAACTAACAAATAGCCTCCTGGGTACATTTCTAGTTACTGATTATGATGAGGATAGAAGAACACCATGCATCCCATATTTTATTGTAATTCTTGGGGCACCCTCTATGTTCATGTATGAGTTTCTCATATAACAGTATTTGATTCATTAACCCGATCCACGTCGAAAAAGATGGGGAAAGAGGCTGGATCCATTTGATTGCAATAGCTTTTTGAGCCAAAAATAGTGTCTCTCGCAGCATAACTCTATCATACCTCTGCCACTGCTCCTCATCCAAAATGCCTAAAAGACATTTTTTGGGTAGTTCGGGGCATAGGCACCGACAGAATGGAGGAGAGAGTGTATCTTACCTGCTTCCAATACCTAGCTTTGACAGGGCACACCCACATAATATGTGCAAAATCAGCACTGGTGTAGTTACATCTCGTACAGCTAGGTGTGGGTATGCAGCGCACAGCATGTAGCCATGCCGAGGTGAGATATGATTGGTGAATCATATAGAGTTGTATTAACTTATTGTTAATAGCTGGAGACACTTATAGGTGTGAGGAGCAAGCCTCCTCTCAATCCTTGTCCGAAAAATCTGGGACAGCTTTTTGCCACTTAGATTGCACGTTAATGGAGTTTTGCTGATAGTGGCAGTTAACAGATGGGAATAGACCTCGGAAATGAGACCTCCAGGGCCTTGTGACCTTAACACCCCTATTAATGGGTAGTTGGGAAATTTCGTATATTCATCCCAAACTGGGCATGTAATGCATGCCTAAACTGAAGATACCTATAGAAGGCTGTACAGGGAAGGCCATATTTCTGTTGTAATTCTTTAAAAGATTAGAGAACAGTAACAATTTTTAATGTCATCTAGAGTGTCCAGACCCTTTTGTTCCCAAAAGGAATAATCTGCTAAGCAAATGGAAAAACATGGGGTTGTGCCAAATAGGAAGTTCAGTTGCAATATCTTTGAACCCTACTATATATGTTTAACTTCTCTCCATACAGCTCAAGCTAGATTCAAAATTAGCAAACGTACTTTTTCTAGAACCGTCATTTGCGCTTCCAGTGCAATTAGTAAATTGTTTAGCTTAAAAACATGGGCCAAGTGTGACTCCACCAGTGCCAGCGTGACAGGTGTCAACCAGTCTGACAAATGACATAGTTGCCTAGCTAAATAATAATAATACATCTTAAGGAGTGCCACACCTGCTTCTACTTTAGGGCACTGTAGGGTGGAAAATTTAGGTTTTCATCGGTTATTTGCCCATATAAAGGAACTGAGTAATGCATCTAGAGTTTTAAAGCATGATTTTGGTAAGGAAACCTGCATGTGGGAGGATACAGAGACATTTCGGCAAGAATAATTTTTATTAGATTTATTCTACCTGCCACCGGCAGCAAAAGTTTAGCCCAAGTGGTAAGTTTAGATCTAATCACTTGAAGTAAGGGGTCCATGTTAACTTTTAAGGAATCTAAAGGGGCTAATGTGATTATTATTCCCAAATACTTAAAGTGGTTGCAAACCCTCACATATACCCAGTTAAGAGAATAGCCACAGATAATACACAGAGATTAAACAAATCTTCCTACATAAGTTTTACTTGTATATCTGCAGTCTTCCCTTTTCTACACCCTTTGAGAAGTGCAGACCGTGTTAAAAACCTTTTTTTTTTCTTTCAGCGGTACATAGGGGTGGGGGGACTGGACTTACACTATGTGAGAGCTGATTGGAGGAAAGGAACACCCCCCCCCCCTTCATATAGGCAGAGGAACGTAGTAACATGCAGAGCTGTACTCTGAATAGACAAGCGCTCTGCTGATCTCCCTCTAAGCTCCCTCCCTGACACAAATTTTCAGCTCATATTATCTCATGTGTCGGAGAACTTGTCAGAAGTTACTAATGCTGATAACAGAGGAACAGAGCACCAGAGAAAAATGGCTAAAATGGTTAAGACGTTTTTGTTGTTTGGAATACTTCTTATGTCTGATCATCATGAACTGTCTATAATCAGCATTGGAATCAATATTTTCATTAAAGCATACAGTTACCGTAGCTTGAAGACATTTTACAGATTTCAATTTAATGACATTCTTTTAAAAAGGCAGAGAAAACTTTTACTTAAATGTTAATTTGCATTCTGAAGCAAGCCTTTTATCTAGGCAGATTGGCTAAGTGGTTAGAACTTCCACCTGGCAGCACTAGCGACATCGGTTCAAATCCCAACCACACTACCCACCTGGAGTCTGAATGTTCTCCCTGTGGCTGCGTTTGTTTTTTCTCCCAGTACTCCAGTTTCCTCCCACACTACAAAAATATTCTGGTAGGTTAATTGGCTGTACTATGTGTATGAATATGAGTTTGGGACCAGAGATTGTAAGCTCCTTGAGGGCAAGGACTAATTTGAATGTACAATATATGTGTAAAGTGCTGTGTAAATTAATGGCACTGTATACAGTAAGTACATGTCATAATATTAGTAGAACTGCCTATGGAAAAGTCAGGCTAGTCATCAAGGGCAGCACTGGCCGACAAACAGCCGGTTTGTGGGGTTATTGAATGCACCAAATGTCTAGTTTACACAAAACCAATAATATGGGTTCTCACAGCACGGGAAGGTAGGAAAGCATATCAAGGCATCTGAAGAAATGTAAAAAAAAAAAGTTTAAACCAAGTACAATGCCTTGGAAAAGTATTCATACCCCTTGAAATTTTCCACATTTTGTCTTGTTACAACCAAAAACATAAATGTATTTTATTGGGATTTTATGTGATAGACCAAAACAAAGTGGCACATAATTGTGAAATTGTGAAAATGATAAATGGTTTTCAAATTGTTTTACAAATAAATATCTGAAAAAATGTGGTGTGCATTTGTATTTAGCCCCCCTGAGCCAATACTTTGTAGAACCACCTTTTGCTGCAATTACAACTGCAAGTCTTTTTGAGTATGTCTCTACCAGCTTTGCACATTACATTTTTGCCCATTCTTCTTTGCAAAATAGATTGGATGGAGAGCATCTGTGAACAGAAATGATCAAGTCTTGCCACAGATTCTCAATTGGATTTAGGTCTGGATTTTGACTGGCCCATTCCAACATATGAATATGCTTTGATCTAAACCATTCCATTGTAGCTCTGGCTGTAGAGTCATTGTCCTGCTGGAAGGTGAACCTCTACCCCAGTCTCAAGTCTTTTGCAGACCCTAAGGCCTCGTACACACGATACGAAAATCAGAAGGGAAAATTCGTAAGACGAGCTGTCTGCAGATTTTCGGATCTTTAGTATGGTGCTTTCGACAGCCGATTTGCAGGCTATAAAATTTTTGTCGGATGAGAACTCAATGTCTGATTTTCGGATGGTCAGTACAGAAATCGTCACACAAAAGTCGAAAAAACAAATACACATGATTGAAATCAAGGAATGACTGGGAAGAGTTCGGTCTTGTAAACTACTGTTCAAAATTTAGAATTAACATCCGTGACGCGGCAATTGATGAAATGTCGAAATGCAGCGCACATTCTGATCTTCTTTAATGGGATAATAATGAAGCTGCTTTGCATGTAGTTATGCCAAACGTATTTTAAAAGGCATTTGTTTTGTACGATCTGAAAATCGCGAATCAACGCTCACCAAACTTCTACTAACACGAAATTAGCAGAAGGGGTCCAAAGGGTAGCGCTTGAGAAATGAACTTCCTCTTTTTACTCTCATAGTACGTCACTACGTTTGTGCTTGTCAAACGACAATTTGCGGATAGTTAGTATGCTAGACAAAATCCAGACGAAAATCAAGCGCTTGGTCGTACAACAATCGAACCATGTGTACAAGGCTTTACAGGTTTTCTTCTAAGATTGCCCTGTATTTGGCTCCATCCATCTTCCCATCAACTCTGACCAGCTTCCCTGTCCCTGCTGAAAAAAAGCATCCCCACAACATGATGCTGCCACCACCGTGTTTCGCGATGGGGATGGTGTGTTCAGTGTGATGTGCAGTGTTAGTTTACTGCCACACATAGTGTTTTGCTTTTAGGCCAAAAAGTTCAATTTTGGTCTCATCTGACCAGAGCACCTTCTTCCACATGTTTGTTGTGTCCCTCACATGGTTTCTCGCAAACTCCAAACGGAACTTGGCTTTCTTTCTGCAATGGCTTTCTTCTTGCCACTCTTCCATTAAGGCCAGATTTGTGGAATGCACGACTAATAGTTGTCCTGTGGACAGATTCCCTCACCTGAGCTGTGGATCTCTGCAGCTCGTCTAGAGTTACCATGGGCCTTTTGGTTGCTTCTCTAAATAAAATGTTCTCCTTGTCCAGCCTGTCAGTTTAGGTGGACGGCCATGTCTTTGTAGGTTTGAAGTTGTGCCATACGCTTTCCATTTTCGATGATGGATTGAACAGTGCTCCGTGAGATGTTCTAAGCTTGGGTATTATAACTTAACCCTGTTTTAAACTTCTCCACAATTTTATTCCTGACCTGTCTGATGTGTTCCTTGGCCTTCACGATGCTGTTTGTTCACTAAGGTTCTCTAACAAACCTTTGAGGGTGTCACAGAATAGCTGTATTTATACGGGGTGCCTTCTGAAGGCAATTGGTTCCACTAGATTCTAGTTAGAGGTATCAGAGTAAAGGGGGCTGAATACAAATGCACGCCACACTTTTCACATATTTATTTGTAAAAAAAAAAATTGAAAACCATTTATCATTTTCCTTTCACTTCACATTTATGTGCAACTTTGTGTTGGTCTATCACATTAAATCCAGATAAAATACATTTACATTTTTGGTTGCAACATGACAAAATGTGGAAAGTTTCAGGGGGTATGAATACTTTTTTAAGGTACTGCAAATATATTATACATTCCTATCTATTTACCATTGCTAGCAGAATAATGATTAAAAAAGTTAATGTTGATTGAGAGAGTTTAGTTCCCCTTTAACCCTCACTTTACATGCAAAAACATCATAAACTTTAACCTTAGGTCTAAAAGCTAACTATAAAGCTAAACTGCAGACATTAAAGCAAACAGCAGTATACATCTGCAACAATGGTTTATATTACTGTCAATAGATTACCATAAGTGTATGTATTGCCAATTATTTAATATATTAATTGGAAAATCCACTATATGAGTGCATAGAAATCTAAGAAAGAGGCATGTTGGTGGCCTTACTGTATACTCCACAGTATATCTCTCTAGCGGTTTTTCAGACACCAGTTGAGTCTACTCAGTAAAAAGCTGAACATTCAGACTATTTCACCTCATCCCTAGAAGCTAGCACATATGGCATGCAAAAAGTATCTGATCATAAAAAGTGCATATATGCAATAAAAAAAAAGTAGTAGTGTTGCATATACTTACATTAGATTTGGGGGTGATATGACTGAAAAGTAAAAACCCCTGGAAAAAAAAACAGTTATTACAATATATAAAAACAGCTTAACCAAAAGGTTAATAAACATTTTGACATATTTTACGTTTCAGTCACTGGGGTTGATTTACTAAGGGCAAATAGGCTGTTTATTTTGCAATAGAAAGTGCACTTTGCAAGTGACCTTGCCCCAAACTTTAGAGAATGTGGTGAAGTTTCAAGGAATACAGGTACAATGTAAAGTAGTGAGTGGTACAGTTTAAATAACAGTGTAAATTTGCTTTCCCCTCAAAATAACTCAATACACAGCCATTAATGTCTAAACCGCTGGCAACAAAAGTGAGTATACCACTAAGTAAAAATGCCCAAGTTGGCCCCAAAGTGTCAATATTTTGTGTTGCCACCATTATTTTCCAGGACTGCCTTAACCCCCTTGGGCATGGAGTTCACCAGAGCGTCACAGGTTGCCACTGGAGACCTCTTCCACTCCTCTATGATGACATCACAGAGCTGGTGGATGTTAGAGACCTTGAGCTCCTCCACCTTCCGTTTGAGGATGACCCACAGATGCTCAATAAGGTTTAGGTCTGGAGACATCCTTGGCCAGTCCATCACCTTTACCCTTAGCTTCTTTAGCAAGGCAGTAGTCGTCTTGGAGGTCGTTATCCCCTCCCATCTCCGAAGGGAGGGGCTCATGCTCTGCTTTAGTATGTCACAGTACATGTTAGCATTCATGGTCCCCTCAATGAACTGTAGCTCCCCAGTGCCAGCAGCAATCATGCAGCCCCAGACCATGACACCCCCACCACCATGGTTGACTGTAGGCAAGACACACTTGTCTTTGTACTCCTCATCTGGTTGCCGCCACACACGTTTGACACCATCTGAACAAAATAAGTTTATCTTGGTCTCATCAGACCACAGGACATGGTTCCAGTAATCCATGTCCTTAGTCTGCTTGTCTTCAGCAAACTGTTTGCAGGCTTTCTTGTGCATCATCTTTATAAGAGGCTTCCTTCTCCCATGACAGCCTTGCAGACCAAATGGTCTTAGCACTGACAGGCTGACCCCCACCCCTTCAACCTCTGCAGCAATGCTGGCAGCACTCATATGTCTATTTCACAAAGACAACCTCTGGATATGATGCTGAGCACATGCACTCAACTTCTTTGGTCGACCATGGTGAGGCCTGTTCTGAGTGGAACCTGTCCTATTAAACTGCTGCATGGTCTTGGCCACCATGCTGCAGCTCAGTTTCAGTGTCTTGGCAATCTTCTTATAGCCTAGGCCATCTTTATGTAGAGCAACAATTTTTTTTTCAGAACCTCAGAGAGTTTTTCGCCATGAGGTGCCATGTTAAACTTCCAGTGACCAGTATGAGAGAGTGAGAGCGATAACACCAAATTTAACACACCTGCTCCCCATTCACACCTGAGACCTTGTAACACTAACAAGTCACATGACACAGGGGAGGGAAAATGGCTAATTGGGCCCAATTTGGAAATTTTCACTTAGGGGTGTACTCACTTCACTCACTACTTTACATTGTAGCAAAGTGTCATTTCTTCAGTGTTGTCACATGAAAAGATATAATAAAATATTTACAAAAATGTGAGGGGTGTACACACTTTTGTGAGATACTGTATATATATCATATAAAAAAAATTATATAAATATATAAAAATTATATAATATATAAAAATATTAAACTTCAGCTATAAGCAGGGACCTACATGGAAGCAGGTGTTAGTACCCTTTTAGGAAGACCACTCCCTGGGTGATGCTAGTGTGTGGAGTACTGTGACCTTTATAACCTGGTGTGGGTGGGGCCCTGGGCAGAAGGTGGATGGAAGCTGGCTATCCTTTACTTATAGCATGCAGGTCTATAGCTTGGGGAGTAGTAGACCATCTGCGCCTAGGCCCAGAGACAGACTCCATGTGAGGACCCACTGCTGGAGAACTCATGAAAGAGCATTTGGGAAGATAGCTTGACTTTATGAGTTGAAGTTGATGGCACTGATGTGTTCTGCACTGTGAATGGTAAAAAGTGAAGTTGAGAAGCTGTAGTTTGTTAGTCAGTAAATTGCTTAAAAGGCATCTTGTGTGGACATTCTTTATTCAAGAAGGTGGACCTCGGACCAAGAAAACATGACTACTGTGAGAAAGGTGGGCCCCATGTCTGGAGCATGGGGGACACAAAATTTCTCCTAAAGACGGGTATATGCGTACCTTAAGAAGAAGCAGGGGTGATGCCCTTGGCCAGCTTGGCGGGAACCACTATCTAATCCTAAACTTGTCAATATACATAAGCTATCTCCTGTTTAGATTCCTAAGGAAGTGACTTTACCTGAGCAAGTGAAAGGTCAGAGGCTTGTATCATTGTCAGAAGATTAATCACATGACTGTGTGGAAGTGTCTGGAAAAATGACACTCCTAGTTCGGAAAGCAGACTTCTCCAAGTGAAGAGCTCATTAAAGTCCAAGGAATGTACATTGACTTTTCTCAACACATCCACTAATGAATAAGCCAGCTGAAATATAAACATGAACTTTTAAAAAACTGCACATGGAGCTGAAACTATGCTATAACAAGGTGCATCAAATATGGACCCAGTGCAATGACAAAATGAGTTATTACACATATGACAAGTGTATTAGGACATTTTAGCAAACTATGACTATATTTTAGCTTCTCAAATTTTTTTCATAATTTTAAAGCAAAAATTGAATGCTGCCTCCAGATTCATTCACCCTACCAACTGCTCAGTGTCTGCTACCCCTCTTTGTCACTGGCTTCCACTCACCCAACAAATTAAATTCAAAATACTAAGCTCTAACAACTTACAAAGCCACCCACAACTTGGCCCCCAGCTACATCACTAACCTAGTCTCAAAATACCAACCAAATCGTTCTCTTCGTTCCCCTAAGACCTCCTGCTCTCTATGTACCTTGTCACCTCCTCCCATTTTCGCCTCCAGGACTTCTCCTGAGCCTTTCCCATCCTCTGGAACTCCCTACCCCAATCTGTCCAGCTATCTCTTACTCTGTCCACTTTTAGACGATCCCTGAAAACCCCCTCTCTTCAGAGAGGCCTATCCTGCCCCCACCTAACAACTGTACTTTTATTTTCTCCATCAGCTTATCCCCCACACTTATTACGTTTTTTATCTCTTGACCCTCCCTCCTAGATTGTAAGCTCTAATTAGCAGGGCCCGCTGATCCCTACCACATTAAATTATATTGTAATTGTACTGTCTGCCCATAAGTTGTGGAGAGCTGTTCAAACTGTTGGCAATATATAAATCATACTGTATATAATAATAAAACAAATTGTGGAACTAAATAGCAAGCTAAAGAAATATAGAACTAAAGAGAAAAACATACTCGCCCACGGTGGGACAAAGTCTTGTGTGAAATGCATTCAAGTAGCTTCTTCTCCAACACTCCTAATGGGTAGTGGAAAGGCTGAAGGTTTTGCAGGTCCTCATATGTCAAATAGCAAATGAAGCCCGCAAGCCTTTGTACATGTCAGTGTAAAGAAAAAAAACAAAACAGACAAATAAAGAAATCAAGATATCAGAAGCTGACAATAATAACCAGACACAGTGGGGTTGATTTATTAAAATGGAGAGTGCATATTCTGGTGCAGCTGTGCATGGTAGCCAATCAGCTTGGATCCTTTTTTAGATATTGTGTTCTATTTCATTCTTACTGTAAAAGGTTTTGATTCTACATGGTATATTTTGGTGTAATCATATGCATGAAGGATAGCACTGTCATTTTTTGGGTTATATAGCTTCTAACTTCAGCTTGTTCAATTAAGCAGTGACAAAAAAACATGGAAGCTGATTGGTTTCTATGTAGAGCTGCACCAGATTTTGCACGCTCCAGTTTTGGTAAATCAAACCCACAGTTTCCAAGTATGTTTATGACTGCTACAATGCAGGACTAGATGATGTAAAAATGGCTAGTGGATGAACAGTACCTGAATGGAAACAGTTTTCAAAAATTTCAGATTGCTTTCACAAATTGAAATGCTAAGGGTCCATTCACAGCCGCACTGATGCACTGATCTTGCGCATCACACTTTTTCCTTTTTTTTTTTTAAGAATTTTATTAAAATGTCACAGAGTAACATTTCATTAGGTTCTATTGGCTACAGCGTGAAGCAAGGTGGTAGATTGTATTGCACCACAATGCAGTGGTGCGAACTGGCCTGGAAGAAGACCAGCATTTTGCCTGGTCTTGCAGGGGGACTGTGCTGAAACAGCTTCCCAGAGCAATCCCTCTGTACCTGGTGTGAATGAGCCTTTAGCATTTCTCACCCTATTCGGGATCCTATTAATCTTGTTTTAGCTACTCAACAATTACAAATCCCAAATTTTGTTTAGTTTTGAATTGAGCTGGGAATGCTTTCACTGCCTTGGAGACAGGAAGTCAGAGGATATCTCTACAAACAAGGTAAGTTTACGCTTAGACAGTTCTCACTGAAACAAATATTGCTATTGTAAAATGTCCCATTTATGTCTGTTCCAGTGACAATTCAAAATGTATGATTTTTCATCAGTATTAGAGCAGATGACAATGGTTACCAGGACAAATATCGAAAGTGAATCTTGATTATGCTGTCCATAGACTGAAAGTTTTTTTTGTTCAGCTTGTGGATTAAACAAAAAAATCTATCCAATTCCTGCATTAAAGTGGTTATAAAGACTGAATGTTTTTTTATCTTCATGCATTCTATGTATGAAAGTAAAAAACCTTCAATGTGCAGCTCCTCAGTCCCCCAATACTCACTTGAGCCTGATCCCGATCCGGCGATGTGCACAACATCAGAAGCTCTCCCAGGTCTCTGCCTCCTCACTGGCTGAGATACAGCAGTGGGAGCCGTTGTGGGGAATGGGGGCCAAGCCGCGCTCTGTGTATCTCATAGACATACAGAGGCGGCTTGGGAGTGAGCCCGTATGAGTGTCCCTAGAGCAAGCAGCTTGCCATGGGGCCACTTAGCAGGGGAGGGGCCGGGAGTGCAGGCGAGGGAAAACAGGGTTGCCAACCTTCTGCAGCATTTTTTACTGGCAAAACATGGAAAATGTACTGGCGGAGCACACTTTTTTACTGGCAACCTGAGAAATTACAGAACTCCTATTTAAAACTAACACAGTGAATATTTGAACAGTATAAACATGATATGGAAACACTGACAATACTTAGAACAAAGTAATTTGCTTGATTTACACTTAAAAAGTCAACAAAGCATGAAATGACCAGCCCCTTATATTTACTGGCAGTTGTAAAAAAACCATAGATGTTTACAAACTGTCAGTAAATTTACTGGCAGTTGGCAACCCTGGGGGTACATGGGAAGAGGAGGATCGGGGCTGCTCTGTGCAAAACCATTACACAGAGCAGGTAAGTATGACATGTTTATTTAAAAAAAGCTGAACCTTTACAAAAGCTTTAATCTTATACAACACGGATGGATAAATTGCTTGTTGCAGCTATCATACTTTGACAGCTGGCCCAGCCTTCTGTCAAAATACCCAAACAGCGACTGCATTTGAATGGGTCCTACCAGTGTTCAGGAGAAAATGATCCTTTGTTTTTGGGTGGAATTCAGCCGACTGGGCCACTCACTGAGCAAATTTCAGATGGTTTAACAGGAACTGGCCAAAATTCACATAGTGTATGGCTAGTTTAACGGGGCCACAGAGAGCAATAAAAACAACATAACTAGAATTCTATCCCTTGTACTCTATATTCTGACAACGGGACCCATGCTGTTAGAACACACTGATCAGTGACTGCAGCCACTGATCAACGACAATCTACCAGCATATGCCTTTGACAGAAGTCGATCAAATGACTGACCTCTCTCGAGTAAGGATGGTCACACACTAATCAAAATCCAGGCGGTCTGTGCTGAGCCGGCCAAGTTTCACTTAGTGTATGGTCAGCTCAACACAGATTCTGACATATTTCACAAAGTATAAATACACATTTAATGCAGGCGACACTGAGACGTTGGGACTAAAGCATGCTTATGGCTCGCGCTATCTATGAAAAAAAAGATTCAACGCAAGATCATACTTCTCAAATGTTGTAAAACATTTAAAATGAATTTAAAAGAATACAACAAAATAATAAAACAACAGTTACATTATAAAGATACATAGATAGAAAACAAACACAAATGTGTTCAAAAAATGAGTCCCGAGCCATTTATTTGTATTGACGTCTTACAATTTTAATCTATTCGGCCAATAAGATATGTCATTTGCCTTCTAGTGACCCTGTACAACTATTGCACTTGCTGGTAGCAGGTAATGCAATCCCAGAGCGGTAAATTCATTGTTGAATAGCATTATATACCTCTTTATTTTGTCTACGTCTTGGCTCTGGTTCATCAGGCTCTGTGCCACAAAACGTCCATGCATCATACCCAGGTTCACATCTTTCCAGCCATCTGCCAGCAATTTAATCTGTTGGGCACAAAACAAGTGATTAGTATGACTGTCAGTACCTCACTAGCGTCCCTTTTATCCTGAGCTTGTACACTTCCCTAACACAGTAATCTTATGTATAATACATTACACAAATCTACTGTAATGATCACTATGACATTAAAAGTGCAGTCAGATTAAATTCAGGGAGCAGCTTGCCGATTCTTCTTGTAGGACATTCAGGCATATTAAATAAATCAGGGGCATTAGACAAGATACAGACTGGTGTAACTGACAGCAACGAATAAGATTTGCTCTAAATAAGATACTGTAAGTGAATTGTGATTGGTTGCTATGCGTTTCTGCAGTTTGCTATTTAATGTATTGAACAATAAGGTATCTACCACTTCTAGGCCAAATGTTTAGAAAAATGAAACTACAATTTGCTGCCAGCAACAATATATAATAATGGATAACTCCTTACCCCTTTATTACAGGTATTTATGTAGCATCAACAATTTATGTAGTGCTTTACATATATTGTGCATTCACATCAGTCCCTGCCCTCAAGGAGCTTACAATCGAAGGTCCCTAATATACAAGCTTACTTACACACTTAATAGGGTCAGTTTAGACAGAGGCCAATTACCCTACAAGAATGTCTTTGGAGCGTGGAAGGAAACCCACACAAGGGCAGAAAGAACATGCAAACTCCATGGCGTGATCCGTAGAGACAAGACAGAAGTGCTACAGACACACATATATATATATATATATATACACACACACACATATACAGTATCTCACAAAAGTGAGTACACCCCTCACGTTTTTGTAAGTATTTTATTATATCTTTTCATGTGACAACACTGAAGAAAGCCATTAATGTCTAAACCGCTGGCAACAAAAGTGAGTACACCCCTAAGTGAAAATGTCCAAATTGGGCCCAATTAGTCATTTTCCCTCCCCGGTGTCATGTGACTCGTTAGTTTTACAAGGTTTCCGGTGTGAATAGGCAGCAGGTGTGTTAAATTTGGTGTTATCGCTCTCACTCTTTCATACTGGTCACTGGAAGTTCAACATGGCACCTCATGGCAAAGAACTCTCTGAGGATCTGAAAAAAAGAAATGTTGCTCTACATAAAGATGGTCTAGGCTATAAGAAGATCGCCAAGACCCTGAAACAGAACTGCAGCACGGTGGCCAAGACCATACAGTGGTGTAGCCCCCCTGGCGGTTTTCCCGAGTGTGGCTCGGGGTTAAAATTCAGTACCATTAGCGGTAACCCCGAGCCACACTCGGGATCGCATTGCAGGATCCTGGGGCGGCGTTACTTACCTTGTCCCCGGGATCCTGCGATGTCACCCGCTGCGTCCGAGGGCTCCGTCCTCCTCCGAAGCCTCTCTGTGCCAGGCTCCGTTCCCTGCGAGCGGCGCGACGCACGGGGGCGGAGCCTGGCGGCAAATTAAAAAAAAAGTTAAAATCATAACACATACAGTACTGTAATCTTACAGATTACAGTACTGTATGAAATGATTTCACATCCCTTTTGTCCCCAGTGCTTTGGCCCATGCCCTGCATGCAGTTTTATATGATATATACTGTTCTTTCTGCCTGGAAACTGGAGATTGTCCATAGCAACCAAAAAGTGTCCCTTTATGTCAAAAG
The DNA here is from genome assembly GCF_042186555.1 of Aquarana catesbeiana. NCBI lineage: Eukaryota > Metazoa > Chordata > Amphibia > Anura > Ranidae > Aquarana > Aquarana catesbeiana. The sequence continues at coordinate 53,221,037 of NC_133326.1, read as the reverse complement.
TGGCTTTAGACCAGCTAGAAAACAGCGATAGTAAATTAGAACACTTGCAGAATTGAGCGATAGTGAATTATGGGGAAATTTATTTTATTACTATTTTTTTTTTTTTTTTTTAATTATTTATTTTTATTTATTATATTATAATTTATGTTTTTGTGTTTCAAACTTTATCATACCCGGGATATCTACTAGACTCTGGTTTGGACAGATTTAAGTGTGTTATTGTTAAGATTTACAGACCTACAATATAAAACGCCAAATTTCCATGCAAAATAATGGTACCGCTTTCAACACCTAAAATCCAAAATAATCATACCGCCAGGGAGGTTAACAGGACAGGCCTTGCCATGATCAACCAACAAAGTTGAGTGCACATGCTCAGCGTCATATCCAGAGGTTGTCTTTGGGAAATAGACATATGAGTGCTGCCAGCATTGCTGCAGAGGTTGAAGGGGTGGGGGGGTCAGCCTGTCAGTGTTCAGACCATACGCCGCACGCTGCATCAAATTGGTCTACATGGCTGTCATCCCAGAAGGAACCCTCTTCTAAAGATGATGCAAAAGAAAGCCCACAAACAGTTTGCTGAAGACAAGCAGACTAAGGACATGGATTACTGGAAACATGTCCTGTGGTCTGATGAGACCAAGATAAACTTATTTGGTTCAGATGGTGTCAAGCGTGTGTGGCAGCATCCAGGTGAGAACTACAAAGACAAGTGTGTCTTGCCTACAGTCAAGCACGGTGGTGGGAGTGTCATGGTCTGGGGCTGCATGAGTGCTGTCGGCACTGGGGAGCTACAGTTCATTGAGGGAACCATGAATGCCAACATGTACTGTGACATACTGAAGTATTCCAACATGATAATGACCCCAAATACACCTCCAAGACGACCACTGCCTTGCTAAAGAAGCTGAGGGTAAAGGTAATGGACTGGCCAAGCATGTCTCCAGACCTAAACCCTATTGAGCATCTGTGGGGCATCCTCAAATGGAAGGTGGAGGAGCGCAAGGTCTTTAACATCCACCAGCTCAGTGATGTCATCATAGAGGAGTGGAAGAGGACTCCAGGGGCAACCTGTGAAGCTCTGGTGAACTCCATGCCCAAGAGAGTAAGGCAGTGATAGAAAATAATGGTGGCAACACAAAATATTGACACTTTGGGCCCAACTTGGACATTTTCACTTAGGGGTGTACTCACTTTTGTTGCCAGTGGTTTAGACATTAATGGCTGTATGTTGAGTTATTTTGAGGGGACAACAAATTTACACTGTTATACAAGCTGTACACTCACTAATTTACATTGTAGCAAAGTGTCATTTCTTCAGTGTTGTGAAAAGATATAATAAAATATTTACAAAAATGTGAGGGGTGTACTCACTTTTGTGAGATACTGTATATATACACATATATACAGGTATATATACACAACACTTTTTAATCAGAGTATAGCATCAAGTCAATTAAACTCCTGGGACATTGATCTGGTCAGTTAAGTAGCAGAGGGGGTTGTTAATTTCATTAACACCAAAGCAGCTGAAACTGATTAACAACAGGTGCACTAGATGGGCAACAATGAGACAACCTCCAAAACAAGAATGGTTTAACAGGTGGAGGACACTGACATTTATTTTCCCCTACTCATCTTTTCTGACTGTTTTTCACTAGTTTTGCATTTGGCTAGTTCACTGGTAGCATGAGGCGATACCTGGACCCTATAGAGGTTGCACAGGCAGTCCAACTCCTTCAGAATGGCACATCATTACATGCCATTGCCAGAAGGTTTGCTGTGTCTCCCAGCACAGTCTCAAGAGCGTGGAGGAGATTCCGGGAGACAGGCAGTTCCCCTAGGAGCAGTGCCATAGAAGGTCCTTAACCCATCAGCAGGACTGATATCCACTCCTTTGTGCAAGGAGGAACAGGATGAGCACAGAATTACCTCCATCATGCCACTGGTGTAAATGTCTCTGACCAAACAATCAGAAACTTCATGAGGGTGGCCTGAGGGCCGACGTCCTCTAGTGGGCCCTGTGCTCACTGGCCGGCACCATGGAGCTCGATTGTCATTTGCCACTGAACACCAGAATTGGCAGGTCTGCCACTGGCGCCCTATGCTTTTCACAGATGAGAGAAGGTTCACCCTTTGCACATGTGATAGATGTGAAAGGGTATGGAGAAGCCATAGGGAATGTTATGCTGCCTGTAACATCGTTCAGCATGACCGGTTTAAAGCAAAGGGAGGGGGAGGCACCAACTGGAAGTATAACAAGGAGTTCATCATAAAAAGTGCAAAAAATGAACACTTATTAGGTCCAAACAGGGGAGGATGCCCATCAAGATATGATCAGTCCTGGAGTGATCCGATGCCGATCTGCAGGCTCCACTGCCAATCCCCCAGCTGTTGGGGATGTGGATCTTGCCACCAGCTGTGTGTGCATCTCCGGGGGACCGGCAGCGGAGCCCCCAGAGCGGCAGCGGATCACTCCAGGACTGATCATATCTTGATGGCCATCCTCCCTGTTTGGACTTTGTAAGTGTTCATTTTTTGCACTTTTTATGCTGAACTCTTTGTTATACTTCCAGTTGGCGCCTTACCCTCCCTTTGCTTTTGACTTGTTCACAAAGGTACTGGACACTCTCTGAGGATGGCTGCCCCCTTTTCTCACAAACATTGGTTACTAGTATTGAACTATCAGGAATTGCCATTACCCATTTTTTTTATACTAAGGACATAACACCATTTGGAGTGCCAGAGTGTCAGTCTGTTCAGGAGCTTAGTAAAGCCCTGGTCCAGATCTGGGAGGAAATACCCCAGGGCACCATCCGTCGTCTCATTAGAAGCATGCCCCAACATTGTCAGGCATGCATACAAGCACATGGGGCCATACAAACTACTGAATACCATTTTGAGTTGCTGCAAGGAAATTTCAGAAAAATGGATTAGTCTACTGCATCTTTTTTTCACTTAGATTTTTGGGGTGTCTTTCAATTTAGCCCTCTGCCTAGGCCAAAATGGTGACCATACATCCCAGGAGTCTTCATGGGCATTTGTTTTCTTTAGGCCTGATTCACACCTATGCAGGTTGCAATTTGCATATTGCAGGTGCATTTTGCATTTTTCAAAACACACTTTGGATCCATTGAAGTCTATGGAACCAAAAACCAGAAAAAAGGCTTTCCATAAAATGCATAGATGAGAACTATAGGAAACCATGTTAAATGGACTGTAGTGTGTTTCTGCAAAACTGAAAATGAATGAAGAGGTGCAGCGCTTATTAAATAAAAGTCCAATAAGTCATTTAAAGTTCATAAAGAGCCAAAACACTTCTTGAGATGAATACTGGTACGCTGGATAGAAAAGGCATCCACCAACACCCAATAGTACTGACTCTTACCCTAAATCAAAGGGATTTGCACAGTGGATGGTCAAATGATAGAAACAGCGATCATCACAAGCAGATAGAACCACTCCGCCAGAGGTATGCTGATCAATGCACAGTTATGGATATCAATACTCTAATCTCTCCATAGACCGCCAGGAAGACCAATGGATGGAGCTCACCTCAGTACTGGTACTCTTCTTCATGCTCAGGTATGTCGGATCCTCTCCGTACTGCGCTGCTCTGGCTACTAGCATCTTTTGGTCAAATGCTAGTATTATGCTAGTAAATGCTAGTATAGTATTTTTCAAAGTTATTTCTCAACAAAATAAAGCATGGAGACATGGATGGATGGGTGAGTTTGCTTTGAATATTAAAATGAATTAAGTAGCGTTTAATGTTTGTTGTGCTCAGATACAGTTTAGTTACCCTTTAACCTAAGAATATAAAATTATTCCATTTTAAAGGAGTTTCTTTTTTTTCAATATTGGCGATTTACTTTAACTGGGCAGTAACTAGTTATTATATGGACACTCTTAGAAAACATATAGGAGAATCTTAAAGGCACCAGCATTGGAAAAAGTCTACTTTAGATAACCGTGATCATCAGAAGCAAGTCTGGCACCATTGTACACAGTGCATGCATGATATATGAAGAACTAAATGCCATACTACTAGTCTGGTAAACATGACATACTGACCTGATCAGCGCTCAGCTGGATGAAATGACAGAACGGCATGTAGGGTAGCAGTGGTTGGATGGATGTGAGAAATTGTGGGGTCCACGATGGGATATCACCAATTGTTTTAGCCTGTAGGAGACGTTTCACAAATGCACGCTTCTGAGCACTTTTCATATCTGGACTATGGATCCTGATTGCTTCTAATCTAGAACAAATTAATTATTTTCAGCAAATTATATTTGTACTGAGCTGTATGTACACACACACATATATATATAAACTGACCGTGATTTGAGACATGTATGGGCAGTCTGAATGTAAAATTGACCGATCGATCAATGTGGGTACTACCAGCCCATTGAATTTTAAATGTGATTATTGCTATCAGCTGTTATAGGTTATAGCCGCTAGCAATAATCAATGTGTTCTCCCGGTGGGAACCCCCCTATTCCTCTGGGAGAACACAATGGCTCTGCGGGAGGAATGGGGGAATCAAGTGATTTCCTTTCCTGTATTGATCTCATACCAGTGCTGCTTACCATATACAATACAAGCCTTTATATTAGTAAATACAGATTGCTACAACACTACAATGCAACAAATATAATTTTTAAAAAATTATATATTTTTTAAAACATCTAATAATTATCAAGGTAATGAAGAAGTATTTATATATGTAAACAAAATGTTTTGATTAATCTGCTTGCTTGACAGCCTGACTTACACGCTCTGATTGGCCAGTAGGTTGAGCGGAAAGCTGACAATGTCAGATATAGACATAAATGGTATAAACTGAGAAAGATCCACAAATATTTGGGGTGTCAAGCGGGGAAACTTTTGGATAACCATTGATGTCAGAGTTTCTAATCCTTTTTCATCTGGTTGTGACACCTGGAGAAAGAAAATATGTATGTCAGTATAGTAAAAAACAAAACATATATAATACATTTTAAAAATATAATACATTGTTATTTCACAGATAGCAGTGGTGTATACACATAATTTGTTCTAACTTAACTGTAATGGATCAACCAATAATAAGCAGTAGTACCCCAAGTTTGAAATAACATCTTTATACATCGGCAATAGGACTGTCACTTAACATGTTATGGAGACAAAAGAAAGACATAAATGAATCAAGCTCAGCCAGTTCAAATTCCTAGATATCTTGATCCAGAAAAAGTGGAAGCAAAACTGATGTGAGGTCCTTGAACGGCATCCCATGCATATACTGTATATAGACCAACTTTCTGGACTACTGTCCGCCAAAAAAAAAGGGGACTTTTAGGTTCCAGATTAAACTCTGTGGAGGCCTTTAAGCAGTCAAAACCTTGGGGCCCCCTCACAGGTTTCTGGAGGTTTCCCGTGCGTGGGATAATATTGAAATAAGTAAAAAATGTCGGGCGCTAGATGAAGATGACCATCACTACAGCACAATACAAGAAGGTTGCGCCAAAATGTATTTACAAACCAGCAGCTGAAAGAAGATAAGCTTAAAGCGGGGGTCCACCTATCTATCGTTTTTTTTTTTTGGAGATCATTCACAAACTTTTCTTCTTATGATTATCTACTCACATGTTCTATGTAATAAGTCTACCTGTGTCCGATTTCGTTGTAAAGAATAACTTATAAAATTCACTGAAGGCGGTTTCCATCTTCATTGTGGGCATTTGAAGCCCACAAGCATGTATTTCCTGGATGCGGTGAATGCTGTGCTCCCAGCATTCACCGAGATGTTGTGATGATGCTGTTGCACAATGCATGCTGGGAAGCCTGAGACTAGCTCCCAGGGGACTGTGGGAGGTCTGGGAGAGGCTAGAAACACGCCTACTCCCACGGGAGGAAAACCAGGAAGTGCTAAGAAGATTAGAAAAAAAAGGTAATTACGGCAATTTAAATTTTTTTACACAGCATGTCAGCATCTAGGCAAGGAAGAGAATGCATAGAGATAATGTTCAAAATTTGGGTGGAACCCCGCTTTAAGAGATATACTGTAAAGTAAAGCTGATGTCTATGGTTCATGTACTTTAAGTTATTGGGTACATGACATTAATATAGGCTTTAATATAAAGTTTCATTTTGAGTTGATTCATTTTTTTCTATCTTTTCTAAACAATTTAATGTTAAACTTCTGGAGAAGAGACATACTGATCCTGACCTTTGAACCTGACTCTTACCTGGACCCTGAGGCCTGGATGTTTTGCAAACTCTCCTAAAAAGCCTTTCATTCTGGCAGCAACATCTTGGCAAAAAATATAAAGCGTCTGACACTTGTAAAAGTGTGTAACACATTTAGGTGTGTTTACAGCTACCAGGCGCTTGGGAATGAATTCCTTTCATTGGTCAAAAAAAAAAAACGCATTCTAATGCGTTAACGCGCTTTTGAACGCATTAACGCGCGTTTGCAAGCGTCAAACATTTTTTTCTGTCAAAATGATCCTGCTTCTGGATGCACTAGCAGTGCTTTTTTTTCCTGCCTCTTAAAGCTCCTGCCTCTGAACATTGTTAAAAGCCTATGTGTGCATGGACATGCAGGGAAGTTTAGAGGCAGGAAAAAAAAAAAAAAACATGATCTCGCTATTGTTTTCTTTCTTTGTTTTGTTACACACTCATTTACATATTTTTCCCCTGGCAAGGAGTGAAAGATACAATGTATCTTTCTCCTCATTAAAAGCAAGAAAGAAAACACAGGGGCAGGCTGCACAGTGACTGATCACTGCGATAGCCAATCAGAGGCTATCACAGCAATCAGGTGGTCAGGAACCGAGAGTCCCAGTTCCGATCATTAGTTGGAGACCCGGTGTCTTGTCGAAAACTGTCCCCCATCCGATAGTGTCCGCCCTGTACTGCGCAGGCGCAGTACAGAGGACAAACGAGAGCCGAAAGTCTCCAAAGTTCAACAGCTGATCGTCAGCTGTACACGGCGCCTGCGCTTTTATTCTTACCCTATGTCCAGGATCATTCCCTACTATCCAAGTGGACATAGAGTAAGAATAAATAGATGCCGAGTGCAGAGAGGCCGTGCCCGAAGCGTGGCGAGCGAAGCGTGGCGAGCGAAGCGAGCCCGCGAGGGGCCCTCTTACACAGCCATCACTAATAGGTTCCCAAGCGCCGTGTACAGCTGATGGTCAGCTGATCAACTTCGGACACTTTCGGCATCTCCTTCTCCTCCGTACTGCGCAGGCGCTGCGCCTGCGCAGTCCGGGGCGGACACTCTCTGATAGGAGGACAGTTCTCGTCAGAACACCGGGAACATCTTGATAAGAACCACGCCTCTGTGCTGGGAACGCAGTGCGAGGCACACTTTCTGCACAAACACAAGTATGCATATGTGGCCTCATAGAAGAGGACCCACTTCAGTGAGGCCGCATATACAGTATCTCACAAAGGTGAGTACACCCCTCACATTTTTGTAAATAGTTTATTATATCTTTTTATGTGACAACACTGAAGAAATGACACTTTGCATGAGTTTATAGCTTGTATAACAGTGTAAATTTTCTGTCCCCTCAAAATAACTCAACACACAGCCATTAATGTCTAAACCGCTGGCAACAAAAGTGAGTACACCCCTAAGTGAAAATGTCCAAATTGGGCCCAAAGTGTCAATATTTTGTGTGTTCACCATTATTTTCCAGCACTGCCTTAACCCTCTTGGGCATGGAGTTCACCAGAGCTTCACAGGTTGCCACTGGAGTCCTCTTCCACTCCTCCATGATGACATCACGGAGCTGGTGGATGTTAGAGACCTTGTGCTCCTCCACCTTCTATTTGAGGATGCCCCATAGATGCTCAATAGGGTTTAGGTCTGGAGATATGCTTGGCCAGTCAATCACCTTTACCCTCAGCTTCTTTAGCAAGGTAGTGGTTGTCTTGGAGGTGTGTTTGGGGTCGTTATCATGTTGGAATACTGCCCTGCTGCCCAGTCTCCAAAAGAAGGGGATCATGCTCTGCTTCAGTATGTCACAGTACATGTTGGCATTCATGGTTCCCTCAATGAACTGTAGCTCCCCAGTGCCGGCAGCACTCATGCAGCCCCAGACCATGACACTCCCACCTCTGCTTGACTGTAGGCAAGACACACTTGTCTTTGTACTCCTTACCTGGTTGCCGCCACACACGCTTGACACCATCTGAACCAAATAAGTTGATCTTGGTCTCAACAGACCACAGGACATGGTTCCAGTAATCCATGTCCTTAGTCTGCTTGTCTTCAGCAAACTGTTTGTGGGCTTTCTTGTGCATCATCTTTAGAAGAGGCTTCCTTCCGGGAGGACAGCCATGCAGACCAATTTGATGCAGTGTGCAGTGTATGGTCTGAGCACTGACAGGCTGACCCCCCACGTCTTCAACCTCTGCAGCAATGCTGCAGCCACTCATACATTTATTTTCCAAAGACAACCTCTGCATATGACACTGAGCACATGCACTCCTGAGCACTGAGCACATGAAATTCTATGGTTGATCATGGCGAGGCCTGTTCTGAGTGGAACCTGTCCTGTTAAACCGCTGTATGGTCTTGGCCACTGTGCTGCAGCTCAGTTTCAGGGTCTTGACATCCTTCTTATAGCCTAGGCCATCTTTATGTAGATCAACAATTCTTTTTTTCAGCGATAACACCAAATTTAACACACCTGCTCCCCATTCACACCTGAGACCTTGTAACACTAACGAGTCACATGACACCGGGAAGGGAAAATGGCTAATTGGGCCCAATTTGGTGTACTCACTTTTTTTGCCAGCGGTTTAGACATTAATGGCTGTGTGTTGAGTTATTTTGAGGGGACAGCAAATTTACACTGTTATACAAGCTGTACACTCATTACTTTACATTGTAGCAAAGTGTCATTTCTTCAGTGTTGTCACATGAAAAGATATTATAAAATATTTACAAAAATGTGAGGGGTGTACTCACTTTTGTGAGATACTGTATGTGTGCGGAAAGGAGTTAAAGTTCTGAATTTCGGCAAGTGGCTGGGGATTCCGATTTTACCACCCCCATTCTGGCACCCTAAGGTGGCTCCCTAAGCAGCCTTACACTGTAGGCTGACCCTGGCAAAGAATTCATTAAGGTAAAAAAAACAAAAACATTAGCCTTTAAAACCATTTTAAGCAATAGTTATTATTTATTGTAAAAGTATGTTACCTTATATTGCTTTGTCATTAATCTATCTTATCTCACCTGAATTCTGGGCCATGACCTATGCATCAGAGAGAGGAACCTTTCCACTGCATCGTTTTCTGCTGACATGAGGACCTTCTGGAATCCTTCTTTTGGCATGTGCAAATATTCCTGTGATACAACAAAATTGGATGACTTGGAATGTAACTCTCAAGATGACAATCAAGCAGAAAAGGGTCTGTTATTCACTGAAGCAGCACAAGACGTGAAAAATATCTTCCAGTGCTTTTTTCTTTTAAGTGTTTTTTTGTTTTGTTTTAGAAAGAGTGTGGAATTTGTCAATTATTTATTTATTTAACAGAATGTAAAAAAAGACATAAAAAGCTGAATAAAAAAATAGAGCTTTGACAATAGATCCAGCATCAGTTATAGCATACAAAATACATTGGCGCTTTGGCGCTAATATATGAAAAAATTGCCGGGACTACCTTTACTTATAGAATTCATCTTTATTTTTCAAACTTTAACAGCAAAATAAGATGGAAGCTAGAAGATGATTGTTTGCTTTAGGCAAGCAGATTTGTTTTTGCTAGTACATACAGTTTTCATATATTATCCATATTGGCAAATAAAGACAAACTCTTAACCCTCTTGTGTTTTATTGTATTGTAACTGTACTGTCTCCCTTTATATTGTAAAGCGCTGCGCAAACTGTTGGCGCTATATAAATCCTGTACAATAATATTAATAAACAATATTAATATGTGTATAAGATATTGACAGAAACATGATGCTACTCCAATGTCGTTAAACATAAATTTTGAATTTAAATGACTAATTAAGGTATGCTAGGTCAGCATTAGATAAAAAATATGTAGGTGGGGTGCAGCGCGGTGCAGCGGCAATAATTCACACAGTCAGGTGCAATAATAAAATTGCATTGACACAAAGTAGCAACAGTTCACAACAATCCCAGTGGAAAGACTGCCAAGCTGGGTGCACTTACAGTTACAGCAATGTGAACAGAGCAAGTTCTGGCTGGAATGACAGCATCTGTAGAGAGGGGCAGAATGTGGCCTGGCCATTTCGTGCCCAAATGGGAAGATGCCCAGAGGAGATGCGACCCTTTGCTTTCCCTCCTTGTCAGCAACCATTCCGTACCACTCCTACTATCCCTAACAGATGGGGTACCTTTCCCTTCACTGCCCACTTGCATAAAGCACACCAAACTCAGGAGCCAGGGCCTTAAATAGGTTCTAATTGACCCAAGATGGCTGCCAGAGTCACATGGAGCAACAGCATCCAACTGGATCGCTTCCCAGTGACCCGGGAAGCCATAAAGGAACCAGGTTCATACTGACTTACTCTCCAGCTTCAGAGCCGCTGCGGTTAAGCACCATCTGCAGTGGAGAAAAACTGAACCTGCCTTCAAATATATAATGAGTACCGAGAAAGAAGACAGTAAAATGAAAAAAATGATGAAAGGAGTGGAGCAAGAGCAGGGTAGGTGGGAAGGACATGTGGGAGAAGAGGGGGAATAGTAATAAGTATATTTTTATTATTGGGCTAGGTCAGCCAATCAAAGAGGTATATTTGGCATGGATCTTACATTACATTATTAAGATCACATAACTACTGATATCAGCTCACTGTATAACTCTAAACAAAAACAGAAAGGGCTTGAAGTAGTTCCTTAAGCAGTTAGGTCTGAGTTTCCCATACTATGCTATCAACTATCATTGTATCAATTAAAAGCCCGATCCACATCTATGAAAAATGGAATGAAAGGATGCGGAGTGAATCTAGTGGTATCATCTAGATTCCCTAGGACCCTTTCACCCATATGAATGGGCGAACACTGGTTTGCACATGGAGGTTTGTCCTGTGGCTTCCTCACCATGTTTATTATAGATGTGGCTTGGGCTATGATTGATGCATTAATGGGCAGTAGAATGGGAAAGTGACCTAAACCAGGAAGTTCTTCAAAGTAGGGCTTTTCCATTTTTGACCCTCCACACTTGCAGAAAACTGACTGTGGATATGTTTGGAATGATGTGATATCAGTGATGTAACATGGGATCTATGCCTAATACACCTCTTTGGAACAATCTCTAAATTTATTATATCTTGGGCTTGATATCTATCATGGCTTTGGTGGATTTATCACACATCATTCCTAAAAAATGTATTCTGCTGTGCACAAGCAAGCTTGCCAAGTTTAGGTATTTACTAATTAGCAAATAACCTCATCTCATTGCAAAGGCTATTGCATTCCTGGAACTTACAACAAACCATTGATAAGGGATCCAAATACATTTTGCATAATGCTATATAGTAGTAGTCATTAGCTCCTAATTATAGATCATGATCTGAGGATCCCATTTGAGGACTGAGCATAGCGTCCCACCACTGGCATAGCGTTCAGGAAGCTTTAGGGTAGGAGTTTCCTGAGATATTACTGATCATTCCCAGATCAATAGAAATTATGTTTATCAATGCACATTCTAGGACAGACAATGTAAGACTTACCTGAAGAAGAATTTCAAAAACTGTAACATTTTCCTCCTTCTGAATGAGTTCCCAGAGCACGGGCTGTCAGACATATGTACAATACATACAGATTAACGACCTAAGAATTGTAATATACCCCAGACATATAAGAACAAGTGGTTATAATGGAAACAATAATGTGGAATGCTGATGTATGATAAAGTGATCCATCTGGTCTGTCCATTTTACTGACTGATATATTTCTGTAAAGTGACCATAAACTCTTTAAAAAAATTCTATTCAAGTATGTATTCCTAACTCAAAAAGTCCATGAAAATGCTCTCAGCCTCTTCCAAATCTGCAAAGTATTATATTTTTTTGCCACTGTGATCCAATTTCCTGTTAGAGGGTTGTTCTCACTGTATGTAGAAATGTAGACACCCTCTCTTGCTCGCTCATGAGATGGACTATTCTCTATGGACTATGGGCTTTGTAGTGTGCATAGAGTACTTGACTAAGCCCTCCTATCATTTTACAGTCAAGGAAGCTGCAACCGTAGCCTCTGTTTGATCTGCAGTTGCCATGGTGCTACACGTGATCAGTTGTGAGCTAACCATTATCAATCACTGCATGCCTTGAATGTAACTGTTTTAGGAAATCCATGGGTTTAGTTCTACTTTAAAGTGTATCTAAAAAAGCAAAACTTTGATATATTGCAGCTTATCCATCCTTTATTTTTATCTGGTGATCCAGCCAGTAAGTCTGCTATTTTTAAATTTTCTTTAAAGTGGAGTTCCACCCACTTTTACAACTCTTTAGCATCCCTCACTAAACTGTGCACTGTAAACGAATTGGATATTTTTATATTTTTTTTCTCAGCACCTACTGTATATCTGCTGTATTCATTTTTCACTTCCTCCTCCCTGGCCGCGGCCCATTGCATCATTTCCTGTTTGCAATGCCTTCGGGGAAGGGGCAGCAACTTCCTCTGAAACTGCTGTTGATATGGAAACCTGACCTGAAACCTATTACACTGCTTGTGCTGCACTGAGCATGTGCGAGATCTGCAAGGATGAGATCCAGGAAGAAATACAGTCTGGCTTCAGATGCCCACACTTAAGATGGCCACGGCCTGCTGTAAGTTTATAAAATAACAAACTACTGCTATAAACTAACAAAACAGACCTTAGTTTACAGACTAACTTTACTAGAATACATTAAGCTTGTGTATTATAGGGGTATTTTTATTTAAAAAGAATAATTTTGGCCGGAACACCACTTTAACAGACAGAGCTGTCCAACAAAAGTGTCAGTTAGACGGTTAAGACAAATCATTTTAGACTGACATGAGTTTCAGCTTTTACATAAAATATAAATACAATCCACCCATGCTATGTGTTTGTACAATCAGATATTATACCGCAAACCACAGCGCAAACAGTACCAAATTACTAAAGTGCAAATGCTGTGCATACACCATAAACTTTGAACAGCAAAACAAACATATCATAAGATCATAAAAAAAGTCCAATGTGAACTGAAAAGTAAGTAGCTAGTGAAAGTCTGTATTTGGACTCCCAAAAAAATCAATTACGTCACATCTGGTGAGCGGTGGAACGCAATTGAGGTTGTGAGAACCAAGCCAGTCCCTGGAGCGAGCCGACTGCTCTGTATAAAGAACTTTCGTGCAAAGCAAATATAACTGGAATATTGTCCGTTTTTAATCTGTTAATATAATAAACTAGAACGCACTATACTTTATGGATTCTCTATCCTTCATGCACGAGTGGTAATTACATAGGTGGATATAGAGGAAGTGACATCTCCCCGCTCACCAGCAAAAACCTGATAGATCCATATGCAGTACTGCTAGGAGGTCCATAGCATCTAGTGAGTTAAAGCACAAGAGGGTGTGTGGACCACAGATCACCGTGTGATATTTTTCGAGCACTACAGCACTTTAGAATATTTTTGCCAGGAGCACTTTTGGAAGAAATTATTTTTGGACTTTTACTAGCTATTTGCTTTTTTTTATGATCTTATGATATGTTTGTTTTGATATTCAAAGTTTATGGTGTATGCACAGCATTTGCAGTAATTTAATACTGTTTGCACTGTGGTTTGTGGTATAATATCAAAATGGTCAGCTTTTATTTATGTAAAACCTTTATGCCAAAAGGGAATGAAACTGTTCCTTTAACTCCTTCCCGCTGGCCATATGCATAGATGCGGCCCCTGGGTGGGTGGGCTTTAATGTTTAGAGGGTGCATATATGCAGCCCTATGTAAAAACATTACTGTGCTGAGTGTACGTTCCCTGTGTGCACCCAGAACAGTAACTGGCGGGTAGAAAGCTCCCGATGCATATTTGCGATCAGTAGCCTTCCCATCATGTGACCGCTAAGACTGCCAATCGCAGCGGTCACATGATCGGAATGCCCGCCTCCCCGCATTTAGAACCTCTTATAGGGCCGGGAGGCAGCGGTGGCGGGAAGGGGTTAATTGCTTAAAAATAGTTCAGCTTTAATTTGTTAGTCAAGTCCATCTAAATCTGCTTGATTGACAATGCTGCTTCCCAAGGGTGGCTCTGTTGCTCCTCCACAGAGAGGAGTCAGCCCCAGACAGGAAGTGTGTTACTGGCAGGTATACTAGCTGAAAATAAAGGGAAGATCTAAAAAAAAAAAAGAAAAAAGAAAATGAATGCAACCACCAGATCTAAGAATTGGTAAACTGCAATATATGAATTTTTTGTTTTTTGGTTTAGATACACCTTAACTGCAATGAAGGAAAGGCAAGGTCACAAGGCTGGCTGTGATGCATGGCAGAGCTGTGTAAAACCCATTGATGGATGGACAAATACATAAATGGCAAACAAGACAGCACCTATATATTTATTTCAGAGCCTTTACTATTTGCTTTATTTTATGTTAATATGTAAATTGTATTAGGTCCTATTATATATACTGTACTTCTGCAGCCCCCCCCCCATCCCCTGGAAAGCTGCTGGGTTCCCCCTCCAGCCGCCTACTGCGAGGGATGCTTTTATGATGGAGAGTGCAGTAGCATCCAGTAAATGTGTAATTTACTGGCCCCTTCCATGTCTTAATTAATAGAGTCAATGATCTGTACAGATCTGACTCTGTTCATTCATAATTGAGGCTGCAGTTTGGGAAGGACTGGGAAGTTTTGTACAGACTGAGCTATTTCTGTCCATTCATTCTGTGCTGCTGAGCCTGCAGCGAATGAGATTGAGGGCTGTGTCTTTAATCTCCTTTCTCTGTCTCAAAGTTGAAATATCAAAGGTCTGAGACCAGGCCTTGGAGGTCAGCCGCCATGGGGGGAGCCCCGGCAGGGGGTCAGGGGGGCCCTTTATTGTTTCTTGCACTAGAGCCCTGAAGGTTCTACTTACGCCTCTGATTACTTTCCCTTTGTAATTTTTTTTGACAATGAGCTCCATGTTAAGACAAACTTCAGGCTCCAAATATTACAAGTAACAGATCACATACAATACGGTTATTTTAAAATCTGATTTGAGAAGAGTAACTCACGCTAAAGCAGCTCAGAAGATCCTCCTTATTAGAATCACTGCTCTCCTTTTCTAGATACAGCTCCACAGTCCGCAGGATGCTCAGCGAGGAATTCATCTTGAAAGAAGCCCAGAAAGAGCTATTATCCAGCAGGCTAGAGAGGAGAATGGCTTCTCCCAGTCTATCCCTTGTTTCCTTACCTATCTGCTCCGGGTCTGAGAAAGTGAAGAGAAAATCAAGCATCTTCAGTAGATACTGGACATTGAGCGCCCAGCCATAAGACGCACTGTCACACTGGGATAATTGAGAGACCAGACCTATGATGTACGATACTGGATTTCTACACAGTTGGGAGGAATCAAAGCTAGGGGAAATAGGTAATGCATCTGCCAGTCTTTGGAGAAAGCATTTTCCATTTAAGGATACATTTTTCCAGCAGTAATCCACAACCCACGGGTGGACAGCTTTAAGCGAAAAATATAAAGATGCATTTCTGCATACTAAATCCTTAAAATCCTGCATGTTGATCCCTTTGCAGTCTTCCACCAATGTACCATTTTGAAAATCATTACTGTCCCAGGACTTGTAGCTACAAGAGCTACGATTTGCATTCAGCATAACTGTTTTTACGATCTGTCTTTGACATAGTTTGGTTACCCAAGTCCTAGTGTCCTCTGGCATGCTGGATAATGACTTATTACTACAAAGTTTCTCCATCAAGAAAGTTTTGTTTTCAAATAGGCATGTCTTTAAGGATTTGGGGTTTATGGACATCCCCTGCCATACATCCGAGCATCTAATATTGTTCCGTAGTTCTCTGATGGCCTCAGAGCTGTTGAAGACATTAGTGCACAGGTCACTCATCATTGATAGATCTTGGCTGTTCCTTAAAAATGATGAGTTTTTGCAGACAGTAGTATTAAATTCAAGTGGGAAATATTCCCTGCATATCCACACCCAAAATGAGTCTTCTTCCATGGAAGAAAGGTACCACGCAGCATCAGAGCAGGCAGCCTGAAGGTCATACGTTGTATCTACTGAGTAGCCAGTAGCATTGTACACATTGCAGTATAAAAACACTGTAAAGTTGGAGACCCCAGGCAGTCCTGGAATAGAATCATTGCATACTGCTTCCAGGACTTCAGTATATGGTTGAGATTCCTCCAGCACATCAGATTGTGACCTCCTGGAGATGTCATGTGTCTTGACCTCTGTTTTCCAAGCAGGTTTACCACATGTCAGGATTGGGGGAGCTGATGGAAAACCTGTTGATGTAAAACCAAGGGACTGGACATTCCATGATATATTATGTTTTATTCCCCTGTGTAGAATACAACATCATGTTAATGTGAAACACAAACCTATTATCAAAAGGGAGTCAATATTGATTGTCCTATGAATGCAGTAGACTAAAATACATCTCTAGCCACAACATTTTGTTATAGAGTAATGGATGGTAAGAACCCCTGTCAGTTTTATTTGGCATCTGTATCTCCATTTTGGAGATATCTAAAATAAGTACCAGTAAGGGAGGTATTTCAATAAGAAGGACACCACACCCCATCAATTTATAAACAAGAATACATTGTAAGAGGTCATTGATTTTCTCAGTAACCCAAAGACAGAAGACAAACTGGATATAAAGATGTATTACGCTAATCAATTAAAAGTAGACATAGCTCATCAAATTAAAAAACATAATTGTCATAAACTCCCCTCTAACCCTACTGGGACCTACATGCTTGGTAAAGAACATTCAAGATATACCGTATATACTCGAGTATAAGTCGTTCCGAGTATAAGTCGTTCCTAGTATAAGTCGAGGCCCTGATTTACCACAAAAAAATGGGAAAAACTTATTGACCCGAGTATAAGACGAGTGTGAGAAATGCACAGCTACTGTAAGTGGAAAAGAGGGTCAACAATGCCCATTTGCAGCCTCACTGTGCCCATTTGCAGCCATAGGTCCCCCGAACTTCAAACTCGGTAGTTAAGGGTTCCTAGATGCCCCCTAGCTGCAGCCAAAATGTGGGGTCTCTGAACCCAAAGGGTCCCAAAATGACATTGCTGCAGATGGACACAGTTGATCGAATTTGGGGCCCCGTATCTTGGGGCCACTTAGTGCTAAGAACCCCAAATTTGGTGTGCAAACCCAGTGGAACTAGCACCATAAGATACGGGGCCCCAAAGTCGGTTCGGAAAATGAAATTTTTTGCTGCAGAAAAGTGCTTGAATCGAGTATAAGTCGAGGGGGGCACTTTCAGCACAAAAAAATGTGCTGAAAAACTCGACTTATACTCGAGTATATAGGGGTAAGTTACAGATGCAGGATGATCTACAAATCGGCAGGCCCTCAACATGTTTTGCGTCATGAGCCACTTCTTCAGGAAGAAGGAGGGATAAAAAGACTCTGAAAGGGAGCACAATAATACTTGAAAGATATAAAAACTATTGATACAAATTGCATCAATAATTAAAACAATATAATAGAAATAGAAAAAAAAAATAAACAGAAAATTGTAGTGGTCCAAACAAGCTTACCCAAAAATAACAGGAAATGGCAAACGTGGCAGGAGAGTCCAAGGCTCTTCTTTACCAAGCATTGATGTCCCAGCAGGGTTAGAGATGAGTTTATGACAAATATGTTTTTTAACTGGATGAGCTCTGCCTATTTTTAATTGATTTAATGTAATACATTTTGATATTTTTTATATCTGGTTTGTCTTCTGTCTTTGGGGTATGGAGAAAAACCAATAGCCTTTTACAATGTATTCTTGTCCATTTTGGAGATGCTTCCTCACCTTCTACTCCAAGGAAAATGTAGTCCCTGGGACAGGAATTGAGGGGGGTGGGGGACACACAATAGCAGTAGAAACACTCCTACTGCCAGACCTGAATACCAACACTTGAGGAGAAGGACATGGAAATCAACAACCCTGTGTAAAATCCAATACCATCTGAAACAGTGTCTAGGCTCCAGAAGGAAAAGAGCAGAAGGGGAGACGGGAGAGGTTAGTATAAGGCTGCATTCACACCTGAGCGTTTCAAAGTTGCTGGTTTTTACAGCGGTTTTACTGCAATATTGCTGCGATTTTGTACAGGTCACCAATGTAAAAAGCCAAAAAATGCCTGTAATCTGCCCCAAAGAAGCTCATGTTCTTTTTTGAGCCTAAGGCGTTTTTCAGGCATTTTGCTTCAGGTGACAAAACTCTCAGATGTGAACAGGTGCCATTGAAATGAATAAAATTTTGCTTGTTGGGCATTTTTCAGGCGTTTTTTCGGGCGTTTTTTACAAGCATTTTATGAGCTAAAAACGCTCAGGTGTGAATGCAGCCTAAGTGGGTCTGGGCCTTACTAGTACTCAGATAGCAAGGATAACTTGCCACAGATTTGTGGCACTGTTGAATTGTGAGTCTGTTAACTTGCTGCACATTTTCACTGGCAAGTTGTACACTTGCAGATTTAGTCAACAAGAGTTGTCGCTACAATTCATGACAGGTGTACCGCTAATCATCAGTATCAGTGGATGTCTGTGTGGAGACAAATGCTAGTGAGATCCATGTGCAATAAAGTGTTGCCATTTAGAGGCAAACAACAAGATGAGTGACATTTTGATATTTACAAAGTCCATTTTTATCAATAATTATTACTAGTGTGTGCCTACTTTCTCTACAAAGTACATTTTTTAGGAGGGCCACACTAAGATAATAATTTTCTTAAAGTACTGTTGATACATAACACAGCGTTTTTATTTTCTAGCTCTACATTATATTTCTATGATTATTGAGTAGAAAAGGCAAGGTTTTGCTTTTTTTTATGTATAAATATTATTTGTGTAATTCAGAATATACAGTATGGTGTATAGATGTACACTGTGAATGATGAAGTGTCCTAGACTATTAGCCTGAACCTGCTTATACCCACCATACTGAAACCCCTGGAATTTTACAGTTGTAGCGATGCAGTTGCCACTAGTAACAAACATCCACCGATTCACCCCGCTGCCAGACTTCCATACATCACTTGCAGAAGACAATGAACAATCTTTTGCTGGTTTTGTTTTTTTGGTCTATTGGGGGGTACAACTTGGTTGGGGAAAAGGGTATATGGGATGCCCATAGGATAGTTCATTTCACCATCATACTTTAAAGATTTCACACACTAGCACATAGTTAGAGCCAGAAGAGATGATGTGCCTTTTGTTTGCTATGATCTTTCTCCTGCATCACCATGCAGACTGTTGCTCCTCCTCTACTTAACTCCCGCAGACTATTGCTTCTAGGAATTCCTCACTCATTACCGTGTAAGGAATGAGGACATCACTCTTGACTGTGTTCCCAGAACTCTTTTCCTCCTGCACAAAACTTATACTGAAGTAAAGTAATGTCACATCTTTTTCTGTAAGCAAGAAGGACCCACTCAGAATAAATCCTTAAGCTGGCTCTGGTTGCTCGCTGCTACTAGGCCAGAGGCCTGCAGCACCTCTCACCAGAGGTCTAGTAGTTTAAAAGCACATGTTGGATGGTGGCCCATGTGCATACGACCCGGTGTTCTGCCGAGAAAGTTCCGCTCGGCGGATAAGGACCCCCCTCTACTGCGCAGGCGCTGCGCCTGCGCAGTAGGATCCGGCGGAAATAGCCAAAGGTGAATAGCTGAAAATCAGCTGTACACGGCGCCTGTAAGAGGGCCCCTCGCGGGCTCGCTTCGCTCGCCACGCTTCGGGCAAGGCCTCGCTTCGCTCTTTTTGATTCCCCCTCTAGGTCCACTTGGATGGTGGGGAAGGAACCTGGACCTAGGGCGCAGGCGCCATGTACAGCTGATTGAAGAGTTTGAGCTTCGGCTATCTCCGTCGGCTGACAGTAGTTCGTACTGCGCAGTCGCTGCACCTGCGCAGTACAGGGGGGGTCCTTTCTCAGCAAGACACCGGCATAAACTTTTAGGATAACAGTATCAGTGGATGCAATACTTACCACAAGAGCAGTTGCTGCAGATTACCTGAAAAAAAAAACAGATATTGTTGTCAATTTAACACAACTGATATAAAAGCGTGTCAGTATAAATCTAAACTAGAAAAATTTGATCTGATTTTGACAAGTGAACAGGACCATGGATCACCTTGATATATGAGCCATGGATTAAGAACAGGATAGAATTTTGTAAAGATTTGTTTATCTTCTCCCATGTCTTAAAAAAACTAGATCTACTGTATGTGAACTAATACACACAAACTCTGATTCACACTGTATCTCAGAATATTTTATTAAACCATCCATTTATCCATAGTCTGGCCATTTATATTCTCTCATATATATTGGTTATACATCCATAGGAACTTACCTACTGAACACTTTCCATTCTGATCAGCGTGGGGTATTCCAATCACTGATGACACTCTGTTCACCAGGGTCCCTTTCATACGAGAGACTTTTCTGTTCAAGTTGTCATACACAGATCTTTCCATTCGTTTCATAAGATTGTAGTGAATATCTTCTAGTACTTCCCAGACAACATCCTCTGGACTCCCTTCCACATCAACAGTCTTGGTTCCACTCTCCTTCTCCTTGGAGCGGTAAAAAATGTCAAAAACATTTTGGACTTCCTCCTGTTCAGATAAAGGATTAAATCTACTGGAGTTTGCATGTTTTTCCTTTAAGCTTTCTGAAAGCATATTGAAAGGCCTATATTTCCCATGTGATGCAACTGAAATCCCTGACTGCACATTGACCACAGGTGTCCAGTTTTTGCCTTCAGGGGGCAACAGGAGCTTTAGAATCTGAACAGGATGAAGCCCACAGTTACTGTGACCCATCAAAAAACATAGGACCCCTTGGAGAGTTGCAGTCCGTGTTAAGGTTCCACTAAGGAGTGCTTGAAACAGAGTGTCCATCAAACCACCGAGCATCTCCCAGTTGTGTCCTAGAAGATTAAGAGCATTTTGACTGTTGCTAATTGATTTGAAAACTCTCTGTAAGAAGTTGAGAAGAACACTCCAGTTTTGACTTCCTCTTAGAGAGACAAGAAAGTCATGTAGCTTTAGGAGTGGTAAAGTTGGAGATCTCTCCACTGGTATCTGGAGAAACTGTTGAAGCAATGAGTTCCAGGCTTCACCCTCCTGCTCGTTTGATTCTTCTTTCTGTAAATATGATGAAATATTATAGAGGAATTCAGACAGACGATTTTTCTTTGCTTTGTTTTTCCGAGTCCCAAGGAGTGATGGATCACTTTCCGATGTAGTCCAAAAAGATCCAAAATTTAATACCATTCTATCCAGGAGCAATTTTATGTCATCAGATTGAAGTTTTGTTTTCATGTTCGACATTATGGGAAGATGATTCTTAATTTTAGATTTCCATTTGGAAAAAATCTTTTCTAAGTTGCTTTGCTGCCTTTCTTGATTTTGTCCTATATCAGTGAAAATAATAAATATTAGCATCTTTGTGGCAGCAACCTCAAATTATGCAACAGAACAACACAGCGATACTTTTTTATTTTGCTATGTACTTCCTTTTTTCATGTACTAACTTTTTTCAGATGGCTAGAAAAAGTCTAATAAAATGTAATCACATTAAAGAGTAAAGTATGCAAAAAAGCAACCCTGGCCAAATACACATACACTATATTGTCAAAAGTATTGGGACACCTGCCTTTACACACACATGAACTTTAATGGCATTGGCACTCCAGTCTTAGGCCTGCACAGAGTCCTAACTTCAACCCTATAAAACACCTTTGGGATGAATTAGAATGGAGACTGCAAGCCAGGCCTTCTCATCCAACATCAGTGCTTGACTTCACAAATGTGCTTCTGGAAGAATGGTCAAACATTCCCATAGACACACTCCTAAACCTTGTGGACAGCCTTCCCAGAAGAGTTGAAGCTGTTATAACTGCAAAGGGAGAGTCAACTCAATATTGAACCCTACGGACTAATAATGGGATGCCATTAAAGTTTGTGTGCATGTAAAGGCAGGTGTCCCGATACTTTTGACAATGTAGTGTATAAACTATTTACCATTTGCACATGGCTATATGTACAGGGGACATCATTACTGCTGACCTTCTCAAACAAAGATCAATCACAGACACTAAGCATTGTATTTATGACTGATCAGCTAAGACAATCCTTCAGCAAAAAACAAATGAAAAGTTAAACACTATTGTGCACCATCACAGTAATAGACTCTTAAATAATATGATATGCCTTATACTAGAAATATCACAATGTACCATCTTGCTAGATTTTATGCAATAGCCTTGCTGACTCTACCCTTAGGACGCAGTGTGATCCCTTTGGGGCGTCTAGAGGAAGGAGTAACACAATGCTAGACCATTCAATTGTAGTAACCAATGCTACATTTCACATTAAAATAGACAGGTTACTGGTAAAGTCGCAATGTTTCTAATCTCAGTTCACAATGATGATACGATAGCCTATCCATGTTACTCTATGCAGAAATAAGATGTATGTGTATGAACACACGATTTGCAGTGTATTGTTCACTTATATAACATTTCTTTTCATTTTCTGCTATAAATGAAACATTTTCAATAAAGACATTGAACATAAAATAGATGAAAAGAGGTTAAAGGTGAGGCCCTACAACCTAAAACAGTGGAAATTAAAACATCTTGTTTTCGAAACCCTGTAATTATTGCTGTAGCCAAGTGCTGGACTACAGAAACATGGTGAAGAAGGAGACTCTTTGCAGTCAGTTGTACTTTCACTTTCTACTGTTATGCTTGATTTTGTGTTCCACAATCCCCTCCAGTCATCAGGGGGAGAGCTATAACCTGGAAAGCCCATGGACTTCTATTCAGAACTCTGAGGATCATGAGAATCGAAGTCCGGGACAGCAGCCAAAGATTGTGACTCATGGACCCTTTACACCACAATGCCCATAGTACACTGAGGCAGTGGTCGAATAGTTTTTAACAGACTGCTCTAAGAACTTCTTCCTCTTGGCGCTGAGGGGACTGAAGAGAGCACATCCGCTGCATAATGACCAGACTGCTGAGAGATCGGACCAGTGGAGACACCTGAGGCAGCCTAGCAGAGACTGCAGCGACCACATCTGCACTGTTGCCTCAAGGAGACCAGAACATCCTCTCACTCTCTACTTCCCACTGCTGAATCTCAGGAGGCATGTTGTGGACAGACTGAGGGGACCTCCTTTTCTGCAGCAAGAGTTCACAGCTGCACTACAGGGACTGGTGAAAGGGCACAACTCGCAGAGACTGAGTTGCTGGAGGCAGGACATCAAGTATACTTCACCTCTACTGCACCTATAGCACACCTATACCACACCTTTACTGCATTTTTATAGCACCTATACTGCATGCTGGTTTACTACAACTGTCATTAAGTACACCAACGCTTCTTAAAGGGTTCAACGATAGCTGTCAGAAGAACAACATAAAGGACTGCCCCCCTGTAAAAACATCCTGCAAGTCCCCTTTGTTCCTTGCTGCCATTTCTTTAATTTCTATGAACAGTGCACATCCAGTCGGTCTAGGCCTAGAATAGGAACCATCAATGCACTTCAGCATTATAGTTTATGTGTTTGATAAATCAAGTTTTATTACTGTTCACTGCTGCACTATAGGTGATTATTTATGCTGATCTGAACGCCAAGTGTCATCTTTTGCCAAGTCCTTGTTACTAGTCACCCTGTATGCTAAATTGTGTTATTACCATTGTTAATCCATTTCTATGCTTACTTCGTTACCAACCTTATCATGTGACAATATCACCTTTACCAACTGGTTCAGTGCCATTTTTCTTATATATACTACTACTATTGGGTACTAAGCAGTGATTTTCTGTGATATTGGATGTTTTGTACACTCAACCTAGAGAGGCAGAAGTTCTTAAAGAGGTCAAGGCAAAGAAAAGAGGACCCATCCTAACCAGCGGCTCCAACAGCGGTAGCATTACATTACTTATGTTTAAATCAAACCTAGAAATTTTTTGTCCTCAGGCAACTGCTTGCTGTTTAAAAATGTAAGTGCCTCCCTGTACCTGTTTGCAGTCAGCAAAACATCTTACTTAACCTACAAACTGGGTTTTGTCCTGTTAAAGGCCCATCAATGTCACCCTCATTCATGTTTCTCTATTTGGAGCAAGGTTTCAAGTGTGATCAAAACTATTTAAACAGAGATATTGGGAGAGCTGAACTGTAAAAAAACACCTCAACATTGAAGGTCAGTGGGTGTGAAAAATGACCTGGTGTTACCTAGATAAACAATAAAAATGCACTGATATCAGTGAGAGTAAAGAAAATGAGAGGACATCAGTGGTCACCGGGAGTAATAAATGCCCCAGCTGTCATTGGGAGGGAAACGTTCTGCATTGTGTCAGTGGAACAGTGTCCCATCATTATGGTTAGAAAAGTTCACCCAGTATTGTTGTTCACGGATTACTTACCTTTGAATACATTTCACATCCTGCATTGCTCCTCTACTAGTTTCATGATGTCTTGGACAGAACTATGCAGGCACTGTCAAGCAGGAAATCACTTAGCCCAATAGTGCCTATGATATGTCGCATTCAGAGCTCCCTGTGCAAGCATGGCTTTCTCATTGTATGGGCCAGTCTAAGGCAAGGGGAAGAACCTCACTTAAGGACCACTGTTCTAGAATGTTAGTAACTTGGAAGAGTACATAACTTTATATCTTTCAATCTTCATTGTATACATGCTAGTACCTCGTTAGCTGCCAGGATCAAGATTAAAGGAATTAAGCAAAAGGAAAATTTTATATATATATATATATATATATATATATATATATATACAGTGGGGCAAGAAAGTATTTAGTCAGCCACCAATTGTGCAAGTTCTCCCACTTAAAAAGATGAGAGAGGCCTGTAATTGTCATCATAGGTATACCTCAACTATGAGAGACTAAATGTGGAAACAAATCCAGACAATCACATTGTCTGATTTTTGAAAGAATTTATTTGCAAATTATGGTGGAAGATAAGTATTTTGTCAATATCAAAAGTTCACCTCAATACTTTGTTATATATCCTTTGTTGGCAATGACAGAGGTCAAACGTTTTCTGTAAGTCTTCACAAGGTTGTCACACACTGTTGCTGGTATGTTGGCCCATTCCTCCATGCAGATCTCCTCTAGAGCAGTGATGTTTTGGGGCTGTCGCTGGGCAACATGGACTTTCAACTCCCTCCAAAGGTTTTCTATGGGATTGAGATCTGGAGACTGGCTAGGCCACTCCAGGACTTTGAAATGCTTCTTACGAAGCCACTCCTTCGTTGCCCGGGCAGTGTGTTTGGGATCATTGTCATGCTGAAAGACTCAGCTACGTTTTCTCTTCAATGCCCTTGCTGATGGGAGGAGGTTTGCCCTCAAAATCTCACAATACATGGCCCCATTCATTCTTTCATGTACACAGATCAGTTGTCCTGTTCCCTTTGCAGAAAAACAGCCCCAAAGCATGATGTTGCCACCCCCATGCTTCACAGTAGGTATGGTGTTCTTTGGTTTCAACTCAGCATTCTCTCTCCTCCAAACATGACGAGTTGTGTTTCTACCAAACAGTTCTACTTTGGTTTCATCTGACCATATGACATTCTTCCAATCCTCTTCTGGATCATCCAAATGCTCTCTAGCAAACCTCAGACAGGCCCGGAAATATACTGGCTTAAGCAGGGGGACACGTCTGGCACTGCAGGATCTGAGTCCCTGGCGGCATAGTGTGTTACTGCTGGTAGCCTTTGTTACGTTGGTCCCAGCTCTCTGCAGGTCATTCACTAGGTCCAACCGTGTGGTTCTGGGATTTTTGCTCACTGTTCCTTTGTGATCATTTTGACCCCACGGGGTGAGATCTTGCGTGGAGCCGCAGATCGAGAGAGATTATCAGTGGTCTTGTATGTCTTCCATTTTCTAATTATTGGTCTCACAGTTGATTTCTTCATACCAAGCTGCTTGCCTATTGCAGTTTCAGTTTTCCCAGCCTGGTGCACGTCTACAATTTTGTTTCTGGTGTACTTCGACAGCTCTTTGGTCTTCACCATAGTGGAGTTTGGAGTGTGACGGTTTGAGGTTGGGACAGGTGTCTTTTATACTGATAACAAGTTCAAACAGGTGCCATTAATACAGGTAATGAGTGGAGGACAGAGGAGCCTCTTAAAGAAGAAGATACAGGTCTGTGAGAGCCAGAAATCTTGCTTGATTGTAGGTGACCAAATACTTATTTTCCACCATAATTTGCAAATAAATTCTTTCAAAAATCAGACAATGGATTTGTTTCCACATTTTGTCTCGCATAGTTGAGGTATACCTATGATGACAATTACAGGTCTCTCTCATTTTTTTAAGTGGGAGAACTTGCACAATTGGTGGCTGACTAAATACTTTCTTGCCCCACTGTATATATATATATATATATATATATATATATATATAAAATTTTCCTTTGCTGCTTTACTTTTAAGTTTATCATCTTCATTTTTCACATTCAAGTCCACGTTCACATAATGGGAGATCTTGAATTTATACATCTTTTTCAGACATCACCTTTGGTGATTTAATAGTAACAAAATTATTGAAGTTAATACTGGAACAAATTATTACAGAACAGATTCTGGTTGTAATTTAGACAGGCGGGGGAAGAGGAACAGAGTGTGTGGCATACACCAAAGGAACTTTGCTGAAATTTTTTAGGGTGCAGCCCTTAAGTCTTCAACTAATTAAAGGGGAGCTATAATCTTTAAAAAGAAATTTTTAGATATTAAGAAGATAACTTAATGTAAATTAGACTTTGGGACTTTGGGGGAAGGGGGGGGGGGCAGACTGTGAGAGGTGGGAATAGAAAATGTCCTGGCATCAGTGGGAGGAACAGTGTCTCATCATTGGTATTAGTGGGAGGAATAGTGCCCCATCATTGGAATTAGTGGGAGGAATAGTGCCTCATCATTGGTACTAGTGGAAAGAATAGTGCCCCATTGCTGGTGTCAGTGGGAGGAATAGTGCCCCATTGTTGGTGTCAGTGGGAGGAATCATGCCCCATTGTTGCTGTCAGTGGGAGAAAAAGTGCCCCAATGGTCAGATAAAAGCATGCAAAGGGCCGCAACCGTCCCCAGGCCTGTTTGGAAACCACTGGTCTACAGTAAAAAAACAAAAAAACTTTCTGCAATCTCCAGTAACATAAAACACCATAATGCAAGGTCTGAGTTTTATGCATAACTGAATATTTGTCTTGTCAACGATTTTTATCTAGAATTTAGAATTGCAATGCAGTCAAGATAACATATCAGTATGCCCAATTCAATAAGCCAAAACATGAAAACAAACAAATGGAACTCACAGTATGTTTAAATAATTAGGGTTAGTAGGTCATGGCAGATTTCTCCAGACCTATCTGCAGATATTTGCAATGGTTTTATGTATTTATTTATTGTTTTTTTTTTGCATGTTTGTGCATATTTTGTATACATTAATTTCCAGTGAAGTGTCTGTCTCAATTGTGGGATCCTAAAATGGTCTGGGAAGTTTATTGTTTTA
Source organism: Aquarana catesbeiana (assembly GCF_042186555.1). Taxonomy (NCBI): domain Eukaryota; kingdom Metazoa; phylum Chordata; class Amphibia; order Anura; family Ranidae; genus Aquarana; species Aquarana catesbeiana. The sequence continues at coordinate 53,193,321 of NC_133326.1, read as the reverse complement.
TTAGTATTTTCAGAACGATTTATAAAAATGTATATTATGTACAGTAGAAAAAAAAAAACTAACCCTTAAGCAGGTAACAGTCTACAAATCCTGAAATGCCATGCAAGTGTTAAGCTCCATTTTGATTTACCTTGGCTTGCAAGAGGCACCAATATCAGAATCATCCAGAAGATGAGTTTTTGCCATTCCATATCCGTATTATCAAGGCTAATGGTCCTCTGATACAAGAAACATGACAACTCCTATGTAACCTGAAGAGTCACATCTGCCCATCTATATTCCTGTACAAGCCGTGTGGCATCTTCACTGTTGTCCGTGACAGAGAAACAGGATCTGTAACATGACATGAAGGATCTGTCACTTGAGCATCACAGCAGCTTTCCTCACCTGAGCAGTTTCTGGAGTTACAACCATTATTTACAACCAGTCCTCATGTTACACTTTCCATTGAATAGACACATGAAAGAAAAGCCAGGGAAAGCATCAAATTCTTAGTGTTAGCATAGCTACACTATATTGCCAAAAGTATTGGGACGCCTGCCTTTACACGGACATGAACTTTAATGGCATCCCAGTCTTAATGCCGCGTACACACAATCGGAATTTCCGACAACAAATGTTCGATGGGAGCTTGTTGTCGGAAATTCTGATCGTGTGTAGGCTACTTCAGACATTTTTTGTCGGAATAGTAATAGGAATAAAAATTGTCACTTTTATTCCTATTACAAGGAATGTAAACATCTCTTGTAATACATAAAAGCATGACAGGACCTCTTAGATATGAGATTTGGGGTCAAAAAGACCTCAGATCTCATATTTAGACTAAAATGCACTAAAAAAAAATTAAAAAATTGTCATTTAAAAAAATTATTTAAAAAAAATGGCCCTTTAAAGAGCTGTGGGCGGAAGTGATGTTTTGATGTCGCTTTCGCCCAGCAATTCTATGGAGACGGGTGGGGGTCATCTTCCCCTCACTCGTCTCCATACCCAGCTACTGACAGGACGCGATCGCCTCCACCTCTGCTGAAGGCTCCGGTAAGCGGCAGAGGGCACCGGATCGCAGCAGGAGGGGGGGCCCTCTCCCGCCACCGATAAAAGTGATCTTGCGGCGAATACGCCGCAGAGACTACTTTTATCTTGTAGTGGACTGCCCGCTGAAGACAAGGATACCAGGGTTATGGCAGCTAGCTGCTGCCATAACAAAGATATCCTCCTTCAAACAGCCGCCGTATAATGACGGCGGGCGGTCCGTAAGTGGTTAATCAGCACAAGGGATCATTTTTACATTGAATGCAAAGTGTCCTTTGTGCTGGTGGCTTCTGTCTTACTGTAGTTGAAATCTTCTGCCCTCTGATCCCCTCCCCCCATACCAGTAATCTTCCTGTGCTGTAGAAGTTAATACAGCCACTGAACCTGTCATAGGGCACCCATCAAGAGTGCTGACTATGCCTGCCCTTTCCACACTTCTCCTCCATTCATAGAAGCTGTATTATCACTTCCAAGAATAAAACGTGCTCTATAAATGGAGGAAGCAGACCTTTCATTCATCTACCCATCCTCCATTCATAAAGTGCTTTTCATTGCTGGAAGCTATAGTATAGCTTCTATGAATGGAGAAGAGGTGGAAAGGGTGGACATAGGGGTTGATTTACTAAAACTAGAGTGCAAGAATTGTTGCAGCTCTGCACAGAAATCAGCTTCCAGGTTTGAATTTTTATTTTTTTTTGGCAAAGCTTAATTGAACATGCTGAAGTTAGAAGCTGATTGGCTACCATGGACGTCTGCACCATATTTTGTATTGTCCAGTTTTAGTAAACCAACCCCTTAGGCCCCTTTCACATTGGCACCTCTGTGAAGCGGATCCACTTGTTCAGTGGGTATCTCTCTGCTGATCCCCGCTAAGCAGGCGTATGACAGGTCCGTGACATGGACACAGCCCCGCTGTTTTGTATGGGGCTGTCAGATGGAAATGAAGCATTTGTCCGTTTCCATCAAATCTGATCCCGAAGATGGATGGGGAATAGGTCCACCATCCATGTGTTTTTGGCGGGCAGGATCGGATCAGATGGTGGTGCTCCATAGAAGAGACCGGAGGATTCGATCAGGTCTGCCTGAAAAACTGACAGACCTGATCGGATCACCCGTGTGAAAAGGGCCTTAGTCTGCACTACTGATGAATACCTATGACATGTTCAGTGTATTAACCCCCACAGCACCAGAGGAATACCACTGGGTATGGGGGGAGGTGGGTAGAGGACTGAAGATTTAAGTAAGATGTAAGTACCGTCCCTTACCGATTAAAAAAAAATATAACTAAATAATCTGGTCATAGATGATTCGTCTTTTTTTGTTTACCTAGAGGACTGCATGAAAAAAAAAAAATGTTTCCTCCATCCACAAAAGTGACGTGGGTGGAGGAATCATCTCTTTTCTGGGACATTGTATTCTAACAACAGGACTCTCTATCGTCAGAATACATTGATCAGCGGCTGGTCAAGAAAAAAACATTTCTACTTTTCCAACAAGCCCGACGCGACAAAAGCTGATCTAATGAACGCTAGCTTACTAGCAACATGTTAAACATCTTTTTATGTAATACGAATTGTTTCCAAGAATAGAAGGCGTTTTCATTAAATCAAGCATAGCTATCATTATCTATGAGCTGAACACTCTGCAAACATTTATTTCCCTGAAAACATGTTCTGCTTTCAATTAAAAAAATTCTCTAAAATAACTTTGTGAAGATTTTAATAACCACCTATAAAATATATGCTATTGATGACAGGTAAAAGACACCAATCCTGTTTGAAATATCTTTTATCTAACTACATTTAGGTAATTATCAGTACAATATTATCTAGAGAGAGATAGGTGTGAACAATTTACACATTATAATATTTTAATATATTATTCTAATATAATATGTATTATAATAAAATATATTATATTATTTTAAAAGTTTGTTATTAAATAAAGATTCTTTTTTGTTACTTACCTCTCATGCGTTATTGCTCCAACAAAATTTTATACTCTTCCAAGAATATTTTGAAGCTGTAACTCGGATGTAATTTAATTTAGGAGAAAGCAGAAAACCAACAGCCTCATTCAGCAGCCTCTATCCATTGGATGCAATCTATCTGATCAGGTTGCTAATGATCAGCAATTTATGAGGACAATAGCTCTGTCCATGGTGCCCATCTCTCAGAGGACGGCGAAGGAGAAAACTGTGCGGGGAGGGGCAGCTTACAGACCTTTCATGTCACTCTTGCATCTTACTCACCTGCCCTGTGGGTCACATTTCTTCTCACTACATGCTGTCACTGTAATTGGCATTGGTCTACAAAACATACACCAGTTTTGTTTTATGCCAAACCACCAGATGTAAAAAAACAAATAGGTGACTTCCACATCCACCTCACTAACGTGCTCCAAATCCTCAAACAATATCTACAGATAGCAGCTCCTACCAAAAAGCTACCTATTAATAAAGTACATAAACCAAAAATCTTCAAATATATTAAAACTAGTGCATACCCCACAGCTATTATTAATTATGAAAACATAACCTCTGTGTATCAATTTGTGCAAATATGTAAACAAATAATATGTGCAACAAAGCAAATAAATAGTTAAAAATTGTATATAATCAATCAGTCCAGTGTAAGATCGATCTATCTATCTATCTATCTATCTATCTATCTATCTATCTATCTATCTATCTATCTATTGCTAAAAATGAAGTCCAATTAATGCAAAGAAAATATAAAGTGCATCCATATAAAGTCTAGTTCATGCACAAAATATATAAGGTGCGTTATTTGCATTCCCAGTTAGTGCATCAGAAATGGTAGTTGTGTGTAGGCTGATCATGCTATATAAGCCTGAAGCCCACTGCTTCCATATGGTCATATAGGACTCCTTCAGTTTGATGTAGCAAAGTACAGTAAGGCCATTATAATGAGAAGATCATTGCCTGATTTGGTCAGTAATGATCAGGAAATGACTGTATGTCTATGGGAATATTGTGGCCTCTCCAGACACCCCCTATCTGAGCAAATATCAGAGGAAAAAAGTATTGTCCAGAATAGATTTTCTAGAATTATTGTTATGCTCCTCACCTGGACTAAGATTTGGTTGGTATTATCAAATGGTGCTATATGACCCCTGACTGCGTTTTTAAGTTGAATCCCTCATATTCTTTTGCAGCTGCAGGGAACATGGCACCTGTTTGCATGTATGGTGGACCTGCCCTAAGGCAATCCAGTTCTGGACATGAGTTTATGCCATGCTCGGGTCTATCTTTAATGTTTCCTTACCTTGTAACCTCTGGGAAGCCTTTCTACATGAACCGATACTATCCCTTACTAAACACCAGAGCAAGCTGGTGAAGTTTGTGTTGCTGGCTGCATGGCAAATTTTGAGTAGAGCGTGGAGGCAACCATTTATTAAGTTGCGGAAGTTAAATAGAGGCTAATTGGCACAATGGTGCACAAGAAGCTCGCCTCTATTCTGGATGATACCCGCGCTAGGTTTTTAAGGGTTTGGGATCCCTGGATCACATATAATGCCCAGGGGAACATTGATCGAACCCTGCTCTCCGTATGATCTTATCCTGTAGCCTTTGTACAGGACCGAACCATCGGGGAACCCCTGCCCCCCAGGACCCTCCTTTTTTCCCTCTCCTCTTTCCTTGATCCCAGGCAAGTCCCTTATTCTTTATCTCCCTCTCTGCTCTCCTTATACACCCATTTCTTTCTACCCCCTCTCTTTTCTAACCCTAAAGGACCATCATATCCTTCTTACTTCTTTTTGCCTTGTTACACAAACTAGAGCGCCTGATATTTCTATAATAAGCAATTCTCACTATGACAGTGCACTATGTTAGACTTTCATGCTATGCATAGTTTGGTTACCTTGGAGTTGTCTGTTTGTACAGATGCACCAAGCCATGTGCTTGACCTTTTTAACCCTGTAATGTTCCACACACCATCAATTGGGAACTATTCTTCCAATCGAAACCAACTATGGAGCACTATTCCTCCCAATATAATCAATGATGGGGCACTGATGCCTTGGCATTTTCTACTCCCACTGGCTACAGTCTGACCCCTCTAAAGCCTGAAGGACAGTAAACTGTCCCCTTGCTTAAAAAGTTTTGAGACCCCTGCTCTATAGGATGCATAAACTTGTATTCTAAGGCACTATCACGTGGCAATAGATATTTTTATCACCTACCTTTAACCAATCAGTGAGTAATAAATGGCAGTTATCAAATGACTAGTGGAACCCTGTTTGGTGCTATTGTTTATTAAACTAGTATAGCACTACCCCCGCAGGAGCCATTTGGTATGATAGAACATACGTTCTCTGCCACGACTCTGTAAACCGCTTCAGCTCCTCTGAGACACATGGATATAATACCTCTGGAATAAGGCCAGTTATCTCAGTTGTCACAAGCATGTCATCACAAGGCGCAGTCTCGTGCTCTGGTCTTTACAGATTCTGTCCTCTGGCTTTAAGGACATAGCAATGATACCCAGCTCCGTTCCCCCCACACCAGGCTCTGCTCTCTGTGTAAGCATGCACAGCAACAGGTCCGCATGCACTGATTTGTGTTAAACTCTGTAGGATTGCCCAGGAAAAGTCTTGTGCTCTCCTCCAACCTTAGAATCAACTTTTAATCAGATCATGTTAGTTGGGTACTAGGTGGAGGAATTTGTTTCATGCTCTTGCAGTGACTTGCCTTCCTAGTTACAAATAGTGATGAAATTTGGGTTTGCCACTACCATGGGTTTGGGGTGGATTTGGAATGTGCGGTCCAGAAAAACGGGAGAATGTGCCGATTCACCTGGTAAGGTTTTTTTTTTAAAAGCATAATGCAATACATGGCCTTCAAACTATGACCAGCAGGCTTAGAAACGCAAATTAGTGATTATTTTTGATGATTATTCAGGATTTGTATATTGCTAGCAGCTTGCGCAGTGTTTTACAATATAAAGCGAGACAGTACAATTACAATACATATATCAGTACAAGAGGGTTAGGGTGGGCCCTGCTCGTGAGAGTTCATAATATGGAGGGGCAAGTGATAATAACTGTGAGGGATGAGCTGATGAAGGAATTAAAATTCAGTTGTTAGGTGGGGGTGGGATAGGTAAGACATTCTCTTACTCTAAAAGGAGAGGGGCACAAAGCAGCCATAGTGTCACTGTATTTAAAGCCGCTGTAAAGAAAGGATAGCAAAATCTTATAAACATACAGAGATTAGGGTAAATTAGGGTAACAAGCTTCCACTTGTTACCATCCATCTATTCTTGGAGCTGCCTTTTGGTTTTCACCACATTGCTGCATCATTTGAAATAACACAAAACCCACTGAAAGAATAATTTGCACCTTAACCACCTCACAATATATCACTCACGTTTACAGTACCCCCTATACCTATTGTTAGGTAGGTTCTAGTACTTTTAGCTCCTATTATTCTATGAATAATATTTGAATTTCATATTCATACTTGGAGACATGTAGAGAAGCCACTCTTTACTCTTTTACCCTATTCAGTGATGGGCCCCGATTCCTTTCATTTTCTCTTCCACAATCCCCAGGACTCCTGGACACTCAACAGAGATATCATTTCCACTGATTCCAGCACCCCAGGGCTCAGAGGGACCACGCCTGATGAGACAGCAGTAACTGGGAACGTGATTGGTCACCAGATGCTGGTCCATCTAATGGGTGACACAGATGGATGGCTGAAGGAGCAGGGTGGGTTGCCGTCCAATAAGACCAGATACATTTTACAGAAAAAAAGAAGCAACCCATGTTTGGAATTACATGAACTATTTGGAGGTGGCCATAGTATGCTCGGAGCAGAGGTGTACTTGCTGTGTACCCATGACTACCGCAGATGAAAAACCACTGTATCGCCCAGAAATTTAACAGACAGTCCCATGGGAGGCAGCCATCCTGAAATTGATGGATTGCCCAGCTCCAGACAGAATTAGCTGCATTGAGGCATGGAGAGGTTAAAGGAAAACACCCCTGCTTGGAAGAAGCAAGCACTGTCCCAGAGACGATATAGGTAGGCAAGGCCATCTTCGCCATGCTGTGGCTGTGAAAAAAAGTCCATTAGCTGAGGGACCGCAAAGAAAGACATTAACATTCAGTTGTTAGGTGGGGGGTGGGATACTGTAGGTAAGACATTCTCTTACTATAAAAGGAGAGGGGGACAAAGAAGCCATAGTGCCACTGTATTGAAAGCTGCTGTAGGGAAAGGATAGGGAAACCTTACAAACATACAGTGCCTTGAAAAAGTATTCATACCCCTTGAAATTTTCCATATTTTGTCATGTTACAACTAAAAACGTAAATGTATTTTATTGGGATTTTATGTGATAGTCATTATTTAATATAGTCAACACATAGTGGCACATAATTGTGAAGTGGAAGGAAAATGATAAATGGATTTCAAATTTTTTTACAAATAAATATCTGAAAAGTGTGGCGTGCATTTGTATTCAGCCCCCTTTGCTCTGTTACCCCTAACTAAAATCTAGTGGAACCAATTGCCTTTGGAAGTCACCTAATTAGTAAATAGAGTCCACCTGTGTGTTGTCAGGTCACCTGATTCCAGGCGACAGATGCACCCAGTTGGGGTCTGGAGTGCACCACAAGGTAGTGGACCCTACGGCTGACTGCTACGGATGGAGCTCTAGGTGATACAGGAGAGCAGGTACTCTGTAGTACCAACACGGATGACACTGGGAGCTAGAGCATGAGATTTCCCAGGGTGCGGAATCTAAGAGCCAGCGGGTGTTCACCAGAAGCCCATAGTGGTGGGGATAGATTTAGCTGCAGTCTGTTGAAGGTCCCGACCCCTAGGGCCTCCCAGGTCACGCTCACGGTAGACTACAGGATGGTAGAGCGGAAGCAGCAGACTGCGACAACAAAGGATAGTCAGGAGATAGCCAAAGGTTGGGGCAACAAGCAGGTAAGGATAATTGTAAAGATCTTGCGAGCTACCTAATAAATATCCCGTATCTCTCTGTGATGTACTGACAGCTTCTAGCACCAATCATGCCCCACACTATCGTATAAAATCAAAATAAAATAAATGATGTGCTGCGCTATCCCCTTAATGATCTGCTGGACCTGCAGCACAACTATAAAAGGTACCAATAATTAACTATAGTAATATCTGTGAAAAAACACCAATAATTAACTGGGATAATGTATAAGCGACCAATATTACCATGCAGCTTTCCACATCATGAATTCATATATATAAAATATAAAGTGACATGTATGATGACATAAAAGTGATCCATAAAGTGCTCAAGTGCATATAAGTCCGTGACACTCTGACCCTATAGGGTCAGTATTTGGTCCTTAAAAAATAGTAAACGTCACTTGATAGGTGACTGTGAAAAAACGATCCTATTTTCCCACCCCAAGGTAATAGCTGCTCACCTCAGAGCGTGTGACCTCACAACCAAGTTTGGTCAATACACGCTTGTGAATCACCTTAAAGGATTCCAGGTTAGGTTGCAATGCCCCAAACTGCTCAATAGCCCAATGATGTTGCCTCCTCACATATAAATAGCAAAAAAGAAACTCCATAGTGTGATATAGTTTAAAATGATTTTAATTATGCAAACACAACCCTAATTTAAGGTACTCACATGGGTCTGGTGCGTCAGTGCACCGCTCTATAACATGCCTTAAAAACACCAAGCCGTAGATGAGATCGTGTGCTCTTACTCCTTCCAACAGACCAGCTGTCTCCTGCACTGTCCAGTCCCCTCCCCTACGCATGTCGATAAAAGAGAAATTACGTATCTTCATCAGGGGGATGAGGTAAGGATAGTCAGGATAGTCAGGATACAGCCAAAGGTCGGGGTAACAAGCAGGTAAGGATAGTCAAGAAAAAGCCAAGATCGGTAACTGGAATCAGATGTAGAAGACACAGCAAGTCGCACATGAAATCCAAACACACAAGCTGGCTTGCAGTGCACAGGTTAATAAAGAATTCCCTGATAGGGGCTGGGGTGGAGCCATGCTTTTAGGAGAGATTACTTAAGCAGCCAGGTGAGAGTGTCTCGCCTCTAAAGCTGAACACATGGACAGGTAAGCTGACAGACAAACATTACTGCATACTGTATCCATGACAGTACCCCCCCTCTTACGAGGCCTCCCCCTCTTAGGCCCAGGCTTAGAGGGAAACTTTAGATGAAACCTCCTCAACAGATGAGGTGCAAAGACCTCAGATGCAGTGATTCAAGACTTCTCCTCAGGACCAAACTCTTTCCAATGCACAAGGTACTAAAGAATGCCTCTCCAGAGCTGGGAATCCAGAATTTGACTAATCCCGTACTCCTGAATATCCTCAGAGACCGGGGCCGCGGTAGAGAGAGGACGAGAGAACTGATTGAAGACTAAAGGCTTCAGAAGGGCAACATGGAGTGAGTTAGAGATTTTGAGGCTTTTAGGAATCTGGAGTTTGAAGCAGACCGGATTCATTTTAGAGGTTATAGTGTACGGACCAATGAAACTTGGGGCAAACTTCAGAGAAGGAACTCAGGGCTTGATGTTCCTGATGGAGAGACAGACTTTGTCCCCTGGTTGTAGAGAAGGGGGTTTACGCCTGCGTCGGTCGGCAAAGCCTTTTAAGTTGTCAGCAACTGCCCAGAGGGAATCATGAACGTCACCTCAAATAGTATTAAAAGACTCCTGAGTGGTAGCCAAAGCTGGAATATCTGGAGAACCGGTCATGGGAAGAGGGTGTTTTCCATAAACTGCGAAAAGGGGTGTTTTCTGACAACTTGTATTTACTTAATTGTTGAGAGAGAATTCTGCCCACGGGAGTAGAGAGGACCAATCGTCATGATGTGCAGAGACTAAGGTGCGAAGAAAGACCTCTAACTCCTGATTAACCCTCTCAGTCTCTCAATTGGATTGAGGGTTGTAAGAAGAAAAATCCAAGACAATGTTGAAGGATTTGCAAAAAGCTCTCCAAAAACGAGACGCAAATTGAACGCCCCTGTCAGAAACAATATGAGAAGGAACCCCATGGAGGCAGAACATTTCTCAAACAAAAATGGGAACCAAGGCAGGAGCAGAAGGAAGACCAGGAAGAGGAACAAAATGAGCCATCTTCGAGAACCGTTCGATTACCACCCAAATGACTGTATTATTCTCTGACAGTGGGAGATCGGTGATAAAATCCATGGCAATGTGAGACCAGGGCTCCTTAGGAATGGGCAAGGGCATGAGAAGACCAGCAGGATCTTGTGTGGAGGATTTAGACTGAGCACAGACATGACAAGCCTTAACCTAGTCTTTGACATCCGAGCGGAGATTAGGCCACCAGTAGTGACGACTGATGAGCAGGAAGGATCGGAGGAACCCAGCATGACCTGCCACCTGGGAATCATGTCTCCAGCAAAGGATCTTAGCTCTTATCTCAGTGGGGACGAAGGTCTTGCCAGGAGGAGTTTTTGACTCCAGGGTGGTAGAATGGGCAACAATGCATGAGGTCAGAAAGATCAGCTCAGGTTCACGGGTGGTCTCCTCATCCAAAGTGTCAAATGACCTAGAGAGTGAATCAGCCGGACCGTTGCAGCAACCAGGTTTGTACGTAATTGTGAAATTAAAATGGGAAAAGAAAAGACTCCACCTGGCCTGTCTGGGATTCAGACGTTTAGCATTCTGTAGGTACTGTAGATTCTTTTGATCAGTAAAAATCGTTACGGAGTGAGGGGAACCCTCCAAGAGATGACGGCACTCCTCTAACGCTAATTTAATTGCAAGAAGTTCCAGATCACCGATAGCATAATTTCTCTCTGCCTAAGAATTTTTTTGGAAGAACACACATGGTTGACGCCTCTTCTCAAAGGAATGAAGAAGCACAGCTCCCACCCCCATTGAAGAAGTCTCCACTTCAATAAAAAATGGATCCCCAGGATTAGGTCTCCTCAAGAAAGGCCCAGAAACAAGGGCCTGTTTCAGGTCGTGAAATGCAGAGACAGCTTCAGGAGGCCAGTCCTTGGCATTCGCACCCTTCTTGGTCAAGGCAATAATAGGCGCAGCCATGGAAGAGTAATTCCTTATGAACTGCCTATAATAATTTGTGAACCCAAGAAAGTGCAGTGTAGCCTTGAGGCTAGCAGGAAGAGGCCAGTTGGTAATGTCCAAGACCGTTCCAAGATCCATACGAAGACCCAAACTCGAGACAAAGTATCTCAGAAACAGGACCTCAGAACATTTAAAATAACATTTCTCCAGCTTGGCATACAGATTATTCTCTCTAAGGCGCTGAAGTACAGTGCGGACACATTCTGTGGACAAGCAGTTTTTCCAGAAAAGATGAGAATGTCATCCAGATAGATGACAACAAACTGGTACAGCAGATCCCTGAAGATTCCATTGACAAAGTTTTGGAACACAGATGGGGCATTACACAAACCAAAAGGCATAACCAGGTATTCGTAATGCCCGTCTCTAGTGTTAAACACGGTTTTCCATTCATTACCTTCTCGTATCCGAATCAGATTGTATGCACCTCTGAGATCCAACTTGGGGGAAATGGAGGCACCCTTCAACCTGTCGAATAGCTCAGATGTTAAGGGTAAGGGGTATCGATTTTTGATAGTCACCGCGTTTAAACCTCGATAGTCGATGCAGGGTCTCAAGGTTCCATCCTTTTTGGCAAAGAAAAAGAACCCTGCTCCTGCAGGCGATGAGGATTTCCGGATGTAACCTCTCTCTAGATCCTCTGCGACATACTCTGACATGGCCTGGGTCTCTGGGATAGACAAAGGGTAGGTATGACCCCTGGGCAGAGTTGCTCCAGGGACAAGGTCAATAGCACAGTCAAAAGACCTGTGGGGAGGAAGCAGCTTAGCTGATTTCTTACAGAACACATCCCGGTAATCGCTGCATGCAGCAGGAAGATCAGAAGATACAAATGTTGTAGCAACCAGAATTCTTTCCTTGGGGGCAACCTTGAGAAGGCAGGACATGAAACATGAGGGATGTCAAGCCAGGATCTGCCCAGAGATCCAGTTCACATGTGGAGAGTGGAGCTGTAGCCAAGGAAGGCCCAGTACAATGGGGGTAGAGGCCTTGGGTAGAATGAGGAAGGATATCCACTCCTGGTGGAGTATCCCTACAGACATCCTAATAGGTAGAGTCCGGAAGTGGATAGGGCACCCTGGAAGAACAGTGCCATCAATTGCCGAGACTACCAGTGGCGTAATGAGGGGCAAAAGGGTAAGCTTCATGTAAGAAGCAGTTCTCCAGTCCATAAAATTGCCAGCAGCCCCGGAATCCAGGTATGGAAAGATCGATTGAGGAGAAGCGTCTACATGAAGGAACACCGGAAGAAGAAGACGAGAAGGTGATGTTTCTGGGTCCAATACTCCACCTTCCAGATTTATTAGACCGGAGTGTTTCCTGGACGAAGTGAGAAGGCGTCACGAAAATTACCCTTGCCCCCACAATAGAGACACAAGCCCAGAGTTCTGCGCCTAGCACGTTCTTTGGGGGCTAGTCTGGTCCGGCCCAGCTGTATAGGTTCCTCAGCAGGCAGAAGATGCTCCACGGGATAAAGGGAGGAGAGCTCAGCCTGGCTAGGGCCCAGGGAGTGCTGGCATCTTTTTTCTAGGGACCACTCCTGAAAACGAATGTCGATTTGGTTTTACAAGGAAATGACATCATCCAGACCGGCCTGGATGGCTCTTCCCGCTAATTCGGCTTTCACTCGGTCAGAGAGGCCATGTAAAAAGGTTGCAACCAGGGCCTCATTGTTCCAGCTCAACTCAGCTGTGAGGATATGGAACTGAAGAGCATATTGTCCCACTGAAGAAGATTCTTTGCAAAGACGTAAAAGGGCACTAGCTGCTGAAGAAACCTGAGCCGGCTCCTCGAAGATGTTACAAAAGAGCTTCAAGAAGTCGGACAGGCTGGAAACCACAGGATCATTCTTCTCCCACAGGGGGCAGCCCAGGCTAAAGCTTCACCGGAGAAGAGGAAAATGATATAGGTTACCTTTGCCTGATCAGACAGGAAGTTTTGAGGCTGAAGCTCAAAATGAATGGTGCATTGGCTGAGAAACCCCCTGCAGGCCTTGGAGTCCCCAGAGAAACAGGAGGGAGCTGGCAGTTGTAGTAAATGTGTGGCTGCGACTGCGACCGGAATAGGTGCAGCCACCAATTGTACTTGAGGCTGCTGACTCTGGGTTCCAAAGGAGGCTTGAAGCTGCTCGAAGTGGGAAGCCAGATCCTGGAGGAATTGCATCACCTGAGTCTGATTCGATTCCTGGGTCTCAAGTCTGCGGACTATGCCCTGCAATGGATCATCTGCAGTAGCGGCACATCAGCCGGGTCCATGGCTGATCAAACTGTCAGGTCACCTGAGTCCAGGTGACAGATGCACCCCATTGGGGTCTGGAGTGCACTGCAAGGTAGTGGACCCTATTGCTGACTGCTGCAGATGGAGCTCTAGGTAATACAGGAGAGCAAGTACTCTATAGTACCAACATGGATGACACTGGGAGCTAGAACATGAGATTTGCCAGGGCGCGGAATCTAAGAGCTCACCAGAGCCTAAGTGTTCACCATAGGCCCCTAGTGGTGGGGATGGATTTAGCTGCAGTCTGGCTCCAGGTCGCGACCCCTAGGGCCTCCCAGCTCACGCTCATGGTTGACTACAGGGAGGTAGAGCGGAAGCAGCAGACTGCGACAAAAAAGGATAGTCAGGGGATAGCCAAAGGTTGGGGCAACAAGCAGGTAAGGATAGTCAGGAGATAGCCAAAGGTCAGGGTAACAAGCAGGTAAGTATAGTCAAGAACAAGCCAAGATCGATAACTGGAATCAGACGTAGAAGACACAGCAAGTCGCACACGAAATCCCAACACACAATATTGATCAGCAGAGCAGGCTTGCGGTACACAGGTTAATATAGAGTTCCCTGATAGGGGCTGGGGTGGAGTCATGATTTGAGGAGAGATTTCTTAAGCAGCCAGGTGAGAGTGGCTGGCCTCTAAAGCTGAACACATGGAGAGCTAAGCTGACAGACAAACATTAGTGCATATCCATGACATGTGTAATTTAATCTCTTAATTCTTTGTTAGAGAATAATATAGAACAAACAGCATCATGAAAACCAAGGAACACACCAGACAGGTCAGGGATAAAGTTGTGGAGAAGTTAGGTTATAAAAAAATATCCCAAGCTTTGAATATCTCATGGAGCACTGTTCAATCCACCATCCGAATTTGGAAAGAGTATGGCACAACTGCAAACCTACCAAGACATGGCCGTCCACCTAAACTGACAGGCCGGGCAAGGACAGCATTTATCAGAGAAGCAGCCAAGAGGCTCATGGTAACTCAGGACAACTATTAGTCGTCCACTCCACAAATCTGGCCTTTATGGAAGAGTGGCAAGAAGAAAGCCATTATTGAAAGAAAGTCATAAGAAGTCCAGCTTACGAGAAGCCATGTGTCGGACACAGCAAACATGTGGAAGAAGGTGCTCTTTTGGCCTAAAAAATTAAAAACGGTATGTGTGGTGAAAAACTAACACTGCACATCACCCTGAAGTCTGAACACACCATCCCCACCGTCACACATGGTGGTGGCAGCATCATGTTGTGGGGATGCTTTTCTTCAGCAGGAACAGGGTAGCTGGTTAGAGTTGATGGGAAGATAGATGGAGCCAAATACAGGGCAATCTTAGAAAACCTGTTAGAGTCTGCAAAAGACTTGAGACTGGGTTGGAGGTTCACCTTCCAGCAGGACAACGACCCTAAACATACAGCCTGAGCTACAATGGAATAGTTTAGATCAGGGGTGTCCAAACTTTTTTTTTAAAGAGGGCCAGATTTGATGAAGTGAACATGCGTGAGGGCCGACCATTTTGCTTGACATTCTTTGAACCATTAAAATTCGGTCTAATGCTCCGTACACACGGTCGGATTTTCCGATGGAAAATGTACGATCGGAGCGCGTTGTCGGAAATTCCAACCGTGTGTGGGCTCCATCGGACATTTTCCATCGGATTTTCCGACACACAAAGTTGGAGAGCAGGAGATAAAATTTTCCGACAACAAAATCCGTTGTCGGAATTTCCGATCGTGTGTACACAAATCCGACGGACAAAGTGCCAGGCATGCTCAGAATAAATAAAGAGATGAAAGCTATTGGCCACTGCCCCGTTTATAGTCCCGACGTACGTGTTTTACGTCACCGCGTTCAGAACGATTGGATTTTCCGTCAACTTTGTGTGACCATGTGTATGCAAGACAAGTTTGAGCCAACATCCGTCGGAAAAAATCCTAGGATTTTGTTGTCGGAATGTCCGAACAAAGTCCGACCGTGTGTACGGGGCATAAGTGTGTTAGTCCGAGCACTAATACACTGCCCAATAAGAATTCTCTTGCCATTGTGGCTGTGTGGTGAAGAGATATATATACACAGTATCTCACAAAAGTGAGTACACCCCTCACATTTTTGTAAATATTTTCTTATATCTTTTCATTTGACAACACTGAAGAAATGACACTTTGCTACAATGCAAAGTAGTGAGTGTACAGCGTGTATAACGTGTAAATTTGCTGTCCCCTCAAAATAACTGAACATACTCAACTGCTGGCAACAAAAGTGAGTACACCCCTAAGTGAAAATGTCCAAATTGGGCCCAAAGTGTCAATATTTTGTGTGGCCACCATTATTTTCCAGCACTGCCTTAACCCTCTTGGGCATGGAGTTCACCAGAGCTTCACAGGTTGCCACTGGAGTCCCCTTGAACTCCTCAATGACGCCATCATAGAGCTGGTGGATGCTAGAGACCTTGCGCCCCTCCACCTTCCATTTGAGGATGTCCCACAGATGCTTAATAGGGTTTACGTCTAGAGACATGCTTGGCCAGTCCATTACCTTTACCCTCAGCTTCTTTAGGAAGGCAGTGGTCGTCTTGGAGGTGTGTTTGGGGTCGTTATCATGTTGGAATATTGCCCTGCTGCCCAGTCTCCAAAGGGAGGGGAACATGCTCTGCTCCAGTATGTCACAATACATGTTGGCATTCATGGTTCCCTCAATGAACTGTAGCTCCCCAGTGCCGTCAGCACTCATGCATGACACTCCCACCACCATGCTTGACTGTAGGCAAGACACACTTGTCTCTGTACTCCTCACCTGCCCACTACACACGCTTGACACCATCTGAACCAAAAAAGTTTATCTTGGTCTCATCAGACCATAGGACATGGTTCCAGTAATCCATGTCCTTAGTCTATTAGACTGCTTGTCTTCAGCAAACTGCTTGCGGGCTTTCTTGTGCATCATCTTTATAAAAGGCTTCCTTCTGGGATGAAAGTCATGCAGACCAATTTGATGCAGTGTGCGGTGCATGGTCTGAGCACTGACAGGCTGACCCCCCACCCCTTCAACCTCTGCAGCAATGCTGGCAGCACTCATATGTCTATTTCCCAAAGACAACCTCTGGATATGACGCTGAGCACGTGCACTCAACTTCTTTGGTCGACCATGGCGAGGCCTGTTCTGAGTGGAACCTGTCCTGTTAAACCGCTGTATGGTCTTGGCCACCGTGATGCAGCTCAGTTTCAGGGTCTTGGCAATCTTCTTATAGCCTAGGCCATCTTTATGTAGAGCAACAATTTTTTTTTTTCTGATCCTCAGAGAGTTCTTCGCCATAAGATGCCATGTTGAACTTTCAGCAACCAGTATGAGAGAGTGAGATTGATAACACCAAATTTAACACACCTGCTCCCCATTCACACCTGAGACCCTGAAACACTAATGAGTCACATGACATCGGGGGAGGGAAAATGGCTAATTGGGCTCAATTTGTACATTTTCACTTAGGGGTGTTTGTGGAGTTATTTTGAGGGTACAGAAAATTTACACTATTATACAAATTGTACACTCACTACTTTACATTGTAGCAAAGTGTAATTTCTTCAGTGTTATCACATGAAAAGATAGAATAAAATATTTACAAGAATGTGAGGGGTGTACTCACTTTTGTGAGATACTGTATATCTTTTGTGGCCCCAAACGAATCCTCAAGCGCTGCTCAGGACTAAGGATGAGCTTGGGTGTGTTATTTTGATATACCAAATTTATCGGCGTATAACAGGCACAGGTGTACAACACATGAATGGAGAACTGAGAGCAGCGCAGCCAGGAAAAACTACAACTCCCAGATCTTGGAGGCAGGCAGAGGCAGCAGGGCATGCCGAGAAGTTGGGACCCATGTCTGTAACTGGCTCGATCTGCAACTTTATTTGAGCCCAGGACAGCAGCATCACCCCCCCACCCCAGGACTGGAGGAGGCCATGCAAGGACCTGCTGAGCTGAGATGAGAGACCCCGACATTCCCAGTTGAACCCCACATCCCATCTCCCCCCAATATACCCTATTTACCCTTTCCCAGTGCCCACCCAGTAACCTCAAAATAGCCCTCATCACTTTGGGTCCTGCTGGGAGCTGGCCATAGCCTATGGGTCCTGCTGGCCTGTGGGTCCTGCTGGCTTGTAGGTCCTGCTGGCCTGTAGGTCTTGCTGGGAGATGGCCATGGCCAGTGGCCAGCAGGACCCACAGGTTAGCGGCCAGCAGGTCCCACAGATCAGCGGCCAGCAGGACCCACAGGTCATTGACCAGCAGGACCCACAGGTCAGCGGCCAGCTCCCAGCAGGACCTACAGGCCAGCGGCCAGCAGGACCCGCAGGTCAGCGGCCAGCAGGATCCACAGGTCAGTGGCCAGCAGGACCCACAGGTCAATGACCAGCAGGACCCACAGGTCAGCGGCCAGCAGGACACACAGGTCAAAGGCCAGCAGGACCCAAAGGTTAGTGGCCAGCTCCCAGCAGGACCCACAGGCTGTGGGTCCTGCTGGGAGCTGCCTATGGACCTGTGGGTCCTGCTGGCCTGGGGATCCTGCTGGCTGCTGGCCTGTGGGTCCTGCTGGGAGCTGACCATGGCATGTTGGGTCTGCTGGCCACTAGCCTAGAGTGACCAGACATCCCTGGTTTCCGGGGACAGTCCCAGGACTGAGGACACTGTTCCCGGACCAATTCTGTGCTTGATTTTGTCCCCACTTTGCAGGGCCAATCCTGAGGGAGAGGCAGAGGGAGAGCGCCCAGGGCCGGCCCTACCATGGGTCCCGCTGGGCCCATTGGGCTGCCTCGGATGGGAAGGGGGGGCAAGCGCTGCCGGATTACACATAGCCGAGATCTCCCGCTTACCCGGCGGTCAATGTCATATGAAGTCCCGTCTCCTGGACCAGCAGGTCCAGGAGGCGGGACTTCGTATCACAGCAGCCACACCGGGTAATCGGGAGATCTCCGCTCTGTGTAATCCAGTGGCTCTTCTTTCTCTAATCTCCATGCACTGAAAAGACTGCATTGATGGGCACTGGTGAGGCTGCATTGATGAGCACTGATGAGGCTGAGCTGATGGGGACTGGTGAAGCTGCACTGATAGACACTAGTAAGGCTGCATTGATAAGCACTGATCAGGCTGCCTTGATGGTTACTGGTGAGGCTGCATTGATGGGCACTGATGAGGCTGCACTGATGGGCACTGGTGAGGCTGCACTGATGGGCACTGGTGAGACTGCTTTGGATGGGCACTGGTGAGACTGCTTTGGATGGGCACTGGTGAGGCTGCATTGATGGGCACTGGTGATGGTGAGCTGATTCGGTAGTTAAATGGGCCACTTGACTGGACTTGCCCCCTAGGCCTAATCCTGCCAACCTACATTGGGTAAAATCTCTATATGGCTGGGAGAGAAAGGAGTACATTGAAATACTTATGTTACTCCTCGCTTCCCTAGCAGCTGGTGCTCTTCTACGCTGTCCGACGTTCCTAGGATGTGGCCGTTCCCTTGACATTATAGTGTACAGTGCAGGATTGTTGGTCCTGCATTGTACATGATAACATTGGAAAGCTGCAACTTATCAGGCAGAAAAGGGAACCGGCTTTGGGGGACTAGTTGCAGAGCAAAGATGAAACCTGCAGGAGCAAGGAATAAAGAACAATCGGCATTGTCACTCTGTTACAGGAAGTAAATAAAAGATCCACTGGCAGCATTAGCACTGTCCATAGTTGCACTTCCTTCACACATACACCTTCACAATAATTAAAACAATATAGTAGTTGGGGTGGTCTCTTATTCCAAGAACAAGCATAAAGAGCAGAAGGCAAAATTTATCTGAGGACATAGACCATTGGATGGGCATTAACGTCACTAGTTTCGTTCCCCTTTGTTCCATGACCTAAACTGTCATTAACTGCCTATTCAAAGCAATGGTTTAGTTTACAATTGTTTGGGTGGAAAGAGGAATGTCACTAAAGAACATCAAGCTATAGAGAGGTCATTGGTTTCTACTTAATTGAAAAGATGTAGTCAAATGAAAACTGGTTGAGCTTAGAAAATTGTTGCCTTCATTAAATGTAAGTGATAATGCACACTCATTTGCAGACAATAGTAGAGTAATTAAGAGGAAATACATAATTTATGAGTAACCCAACAACAGGTCTCCCTGCTTATCCAAAGACATAATTTGGGTTCCAAACAAAAAAGGTCAACCAGCTCTGTTTGATCATTTACTCAGCAAGACTATCAACATAGAGCACCTGGGCATTGTATTCACAATTACACAACTAATCCTCTTTCATTTAAATCACTTGGCATATAATAATTGAAACACATTTTGTATGTAGATTCTATATCTTTTAGCTCCTACTAGGCTATGTAACCATGTTATGAATAAACTTTTCATATTCATACTTGGAGACTAGTAGAAGGAGCACCTCTTTACTCACGCTATTCAGCAATGGGTCCCAATCCCTCTAATTTCCTTTCGCACAAACCCCATGGCTCCAGGACACCCCACAAACCCCATGACTCCCCTGCTTCCTGCACCCCAGGGCTCAGAGGGACCACTCCTGATGGGAAAGCAGTGACTGGGAACATGAGTTGTCACCAGATGCTGGCCCTTCCAATGGGTGACACAGGTATTCCCCATTTATCACCACCCTCTGAACTTGCCCTTGTAGCCAGGTTTCAATTCATGTATTCACCCTATGGTCCATGCCAACAGACCTTATTTTGTACAGTAAACGTTTATGGGAAACTGAGTCAAATGCTTTTGCAAAATCCAGATACACCATGTCTACTGGCCTTCCTTTATCTAGATGGCAACTCACCTCCTCATAGAAGGCTAATAGTTTGTTTTGGCAAGAACAATTCTTCATGAATCTATGCTGATTGCTGCTAATGATACCGTTGTCATTATTAAAATCTTGTATATAGTCCCTTATCATCCCCTCCAAGAGCTTGCATACTATTGATGTTAGGCTAACTGGTCTGTAATTCCCAGGGATGTATTTTGGGCCCTTTTTAAATATTATTGCTACATTGGCTTTTCTCCAATCCGCTGGTACCATTCCCGTCAGTAGACTGTCAGTAAAAATTAGGAACAATGGTCTGGCAATTACTTGACTGAGTTCCCTAATTACCCTAGGGTGCAAGCCATCCGGTCACGGTGATTTATTGATGTTAAGTTTCCCAAGTCTAATTCTAATTCTGTTTTCTGTTAGCCATGAGGGTGCTTCCTGTGATGTGTCACGAGGATAAACACTGCAGTTTTGGTTACTGAAGCCCCCCAATTCCCTTGTAAAGAATGAGGCGATGAATAGATTCAATACCTTTGCCATCTCCTCATCTGTCAAGGTTGCTATACACAAACATCCAATACTGGTGATCAGATTGTTGGGCTGCACCAAGGAATCAGGGACAAGCGAGTAAATGAAAAAAGTATGTTTATTAAAGATAAGGACACACGTGCAAACCAACAGCAAACCATAAACAAGTAAATAAGTGCAAGACACAGCAAACTCCCAAAACACCTAACTATCTAACTAATATATACACAAGGAAACAAACATGAAATAAACAAGGCAGGGACAAAAGCAACAGGGGAAGAGAAGCCAGGTATAAGGAAGTAGACTGTAAAGGGAGTAGGTAACAAAGAACAGGGCTCAAGGACAGGATACACAGAACAGGGTCCAGGACAAGGCAGGAACAAGAGCAGGTTCAGGCAGGGACAAGGCTAGCAGATGGAATTCTGAAGCATTTGAGCTTGTGTTCAGGGCAGGTTTACATAAACCAGCAGACCCACAGCAGGTGTGCTTGATAGCTGGTCGGTAGTCCAGGCAGGGAGACACCCTCTGGTGGCCCCCAGAATTACACCCTTTGGTGCTGAGCATAACAGTGCCACCAGCAGATAAAACCAGTAATGACACCGTTCCTGACAGTTCCCCCTCCTTAAGGAGTGGCCTCCAGACGCTCCATTCAGCAATAGGTTCGACAGTCCGAGTGGGTGCAGAAACATCCTAAAAAGTTTCCCTACTAAGTCTGCGGACTTCTTCGCACTTTCAAGGCCAGAGTCCTTTAGTTCAGTGGGGGATGTGCCACCAGAGTCTGAAAATAGGACACGCACCCCACCCCCAGGGTCAGGAAGTTTGGATCCGGAAATGAAAATTAGCAAGGCAACAGGCAAAAATCGGACCACACAGGGGCATTACATTCAGGCTGGGCGACAAGCAGGATTGAAACAGCGGCAAGATTGGGCATCAAGAACAGGTTTAGCAGGCACCATGTCATCAGGCTGGGCAAAGAGCTCTGGGTCATCAGGCTGGGCAGCATGCACAGGCACATCAGGCTGGGCAGCAGACAGAGGCACATCAGGCTGGGCAGCAGACAGAGGCACATCAGGCTGGGCAGCAGACTCTGGGTCATCTGGCTGGGTAGCAGGCTTCGGGTCATCTGGCTGGGTAGCAGGCATTTGGTCATCTGACGGGGTAGTAGGCTTCGGGTCATCTGATGGGGTAGCGGGCTCCGGGTCATCTGCCTGGACAGCAGACGCTAAAACATCAGGCCAGGCAGCGAGCACCGTATCAGCAGGCTGGGTAACAGGTACCGGCTCATCAAGCTGGGTAAGGGGCACTGGCCCAGTAGGCTGGGTAACGGGCACCGTCTCAGCAAGCCGGATGATGGATACTGGCTAAACAGGCTGGGTAACAGGCACCGGTTCAGCAGGCTGGGTAGCGGGCACCGGCTCTACAGGCTGGGTAACGGGCACCGGCTACACAGCCCGGGTTACGGGCACCGGCCCAGCAGGCTGGGATACGGGCACCTGAACTTCAGGCTGGAACGCAGGCACCGGAACTTCTGGAACGCTGGCACCGGAACTTCAGGCTGGAC
Source organism: Aquarana catesbeiana (assembly GCF_042186555.1). NCBI lineage: Eukaryota > Metazoa > Chordata > Amphibia > Anura > Ranidae > Aquarana > Aquarana catesbeiana. The sequence goes on along the minus strand of NC_133326.1, from coordinate 53,171,029 downwards.
AATGGGCACCGGAGCTTCAGGCTGAACAATGGGCACTGGAACTTCAGGCTGGACAATGGGCACCAGAACTTCAGGCTTGGAAACGGGCACCAGAACTTCAGGCTGGGAAACGGGCACCAGAACTTTAGGCTGGAGCGGATCAGCTGCTGTGGAGGCAGGATTGAAAACTGGCATCATGGTAAGGGTTAGGAAAAACTTACTTTTGGTTTAGCAACTGAAGATTTGTATGTGGGTACAGGACTGTAGGTAGTGGATGCAGCTGGTAGAAGCGAAGTGCAGAAGGATGGTAAAACAGAGGGAGCAGATTTTGAAGGGAGATTTAGTGGAGCTGATGGAGGCAGCCGGGAAGAAGCAGGAGGGTTAAAGGCAGGGTAGGTGCAGCAGGAGGAAACAGGGTACTGGTACTTCATTGGTAGAAGGGTGTATTGGGCAGCAACTGTGGTTGTTGGGGGTAAAGGAGAGGGAGACATCCCAGCAGGCTGGTATCTAGCCACAGAAATGGGTCATTGGCAGCTGACAGAGGCTGAGTACAACAAACTTGACCAGGCCTGTAATAGTGATTGCACAAAATCAGGTTTGCACATTGCTTGTCTGACCAGAGACTGCACTGAATCAATACATTCTGCCACAACCTGTTGAGGACAAACTGAATAATGTTCAAAGAAAAAGTCATCCTCCAATAGCCAAACCAAAGACTCTACTTAAGCTGCACTAAAAGGGGGTGTATAATCATCACCTCCCCTAGAGGCATCAGACAGGACCAACTCAGCACAGATCTGAATGAATGGTTGCACGTCTTCAAAGAAAAAACTGCTTTGATCAATAAAAACATGAGCTAGACGGATGTGTTCTAACAACTGTTCCTTAGTGCATTCAATTAATGTCTGATAACAAAAATCTCTGTCATCTGTTGCCAGGAGCGATAAATACAGAATATTTTCAAAATCCATCTTTATTAATTAGCAAGTGCTCAAGCCCAACTCCCAGGTGCAACCGATCTGATTGTATGGCTTCAGAATTCTGTCAGGGATGCTATACACAAACATCCAATACAGGTGATCAGATCGTTGGGCTGCACCAAGGAATCAGGGATAAGCGAGTAAATGAAAAAAGTATGTTTAGTAAAGATAAGGACACACGTGCAAACCAACAGCAAACCATAAACAAGTAAATAAGTGCAAGACACAGCAAACCCCAAAAACACCTGTCTAACTAATATATATATATATATACACAAGCAAAGGAAACAAACATGAAATAAACAAGGCAGGGACAAAAGCAACAGGGGAAGAGAAGCCAGGTATAAGGAAGCAGACCATAAAGGGAGCAGGTAACAGGGAACAGGTCTCAAGGACAGGATACGTGGACCGGGGTCCAGGATAAGGCAGGAACAAGAGCAGGTTCAGGCAGGGAGAAGGCTAGCAGAGGGAATTCTGAAGCATTTGAGCTTGGGTTCAGGGCAGGTTTATATAGACCAGCAGACCCACAGCAGGTGTGCTTGATAGCTGGTCAGTAGTCCAGGCAGGGAGACACCCGCTGGTGGCCACCAGAATTACACCTTTTGGTGCTGAGCGTAACAGTGCCACCAAACAGGTGAAACCATTAATGACACCGTTCCTGACACCATCCTCTGTAACCAGACGTCCTTCCTCATTCTTTATGGGGCCAACATGGTCTATCCTCCCTTTTTTACTGTTTACATTCTTAAAGAATTTCTTGGGATTTTTTTGCTCTCCTCCACTGTGTCTTTCGTGTTCAATCTTATCCGCCCTAATTGCACCCTTACATTTCTTTTTTTTTTTTTATGTCAAAGTATTTCATTGATTTCCAGATAGAAAAAATACAGTATAACGTGTACATCAACTTCTGAATCACCAAATTCGGAGAACATTAATAATACATTTAACTCTTACATTAAACAGCTGTGTGATATACATTTGGGGAGTGATGTGGGCCCTCAACCACCGACACCCTCTTTGGGGTCTAGCTGTGTCAGTGGAAGCGGGAGCGCCCCATCTCCTTTTTTGAAGGTGTGAAAATCAGAGGTAGCTGCTAAGCCTTTGATTAGCCTTCGAGATTGTTCAGTTTAGCAGAACCTCGTGATCTCCCATGGTGGCCTGGAATCAGCCTGGTTTACATTTAGTTCTAGCCCTATAGGCTTCAAGGTATGATCCATGGTGAAAGATTATAGTGTGGAACACACCAAAGGAGAAGATAGAAGAGTAGAGGGAAAGAAGAAGGAGAGCACCCTTACATTTCTTTTTGTATTCTTTATAAAGTTTGAATGCTAATGATGATCCCTCAACCTTGTATTTTTTGAAGGCCTTCTCTCTTGCTTTTATATGCATTTTTACATTGGCGTTAAGCCATCCAAGACTTTTGTTCGCTCTCTTAAATTTATTACCCAATGGGATGCACTAGCTAATTCCCTTATTTAATATGCTTCTAAAGCGAACCCATCCTGAAGCCACGTACATACGAGCAGAATGTCCGACAGAAAAAGTCCGACAGAAGCTTTTCATCGTCTATTCCGATCGTGTGTATGCCTCATCGGACTTTCTTTTTCGAAAATTCTGACAGACCTAGGTTTCTAGAAATGGAACATGTTCTAAATATTTCCGACGGAACCAATCCCTGTCGGGAAATCCGGTCGTCTGTATGCTGTTCCGACGGACCTAAAACGACGCATGCTCTGAAGCAAGTACGAGACGGAAGCTATTGGCTACTGGCTATTGCACGGACGCTTTTTATCGTCTATTCCGATCATGTGTATGCCTCATCGGACTTTCTTTTTCGAAAATTCTGACGGGCCTAGGTTTCTAGAAATGGAACGTGTTCTAAATATTTCCAAAGGAACCAATTCCTATTGGGAAACCCGCTCGTCTGTATGCTGTTCCGACGGACCAAAAACAACGCATGCTCTGAAGCAAGTACGAGATGGAAGCTATTGGCTACTGGCTATTGCACTTCCTTTTTCTAGTCCCGTCATACGTGTTGTATGTCACCGCGTTCTGGACGGTCGGACTTTGGTGTGACTGTGTGTATGCAAGACAGCTTGAGCGGAATTCCGTTGGAGAAAACTTCGGAGTTTATTCCGACAGGAAAACCGGTTGTGTGTACAGGGCATACGTTTTTATACCAATTTATATCTTCTAGCAAGGTTAGAATTTTAGGGAAGTTGGCTCTTTTGAAATTCAGTGTCTTTGTATTTCCCTGATGTTTCCTATTTGTGTGATTTATACTGAAGCCAATTGACCTGTGATCGCTGTTTCCTAAATTGCCCCGTATTTCCACATTCAAGATCAGGTCTGTATTGTTGGTAATCTGTAGATCCAGTAACGCTTTGTTTCTAGTTGGTGTGTCTACCATCTGTCCCATGAAATTGTCCTGCAAGACATTTAGGAACTGGCGAGCCTTAGACGAATGCGTGGTCCGCCCAGTCTATATCTGGATAATTAAAATCCCCCATTATGATAACACTTCCCATCCTTGCTGCTAACCCAAATTGTGATAGGAGGTCTGCCTTCCCCTCCTCCCTCAGGTTAGGTGGCCTATAGCATACTCCCAGTATTATTTTCCCCTTAGCTTCATCCCTTTGGAGATTCCACCTCCTCCCTAGCTCCCTTAGTGATGCCATCTCTCACATTCACTTGTACATTATTCTTAATATACAGGCATACCCCTCCCCACTTCCTGATGATGCGCAGAGCATGAAATGCATAGAAGAGAGGCTTGACATGCAAATACACAGGAGCTCCTCACTGCCGCCTGGGCTTTGAATCGCACGCCATACACCGTTAGTCATACAGCGGATGGGATTGGTTCTCACAGACGCTAGAGCTGCTAATGTTCTAAGCACCTACCACATTTTCATGTAAGTGCAGCATTTTTAACCAATAAAGCAGTATTACACTATACCTGCTTTTTGAGACTCATTTGGTGGAGCCAAGTCTGCAGATTCTTTGATGGGAAAGGAGACAGAAGTTGAAAATTGTGGAGGATATACTCACTGACTGAAGAGGTATACCCATATACTCATGTTTTATAATTACTGGCTGGTCGCATCTCTACGAGAAGAGGTGATAGATGCTGAATATGGTGGAGATTTACCCATGAATTGAAGAATTTGGTATCTCAAATATCCATGCCTTATGGTCACTTGTTGGTCGAACTGATCTGGTGAGCGCAATCTGTTTCTCACTTTGGGTGTAAGCACTTTATATTTGGATCACTGAAGCACTTTTTATTCATAGAATCACGGCGTTGGAGAATTTATTTCGGATTGAAAAATCAATACAAATATGAACTTTTATCATTTTTTATGAATTTAATATTGTGCACTTTCTTATATATAATATTTTTTTTACATATGTATATTTTCCACAGTTTTTTTGATCAATTATTAATTGGTTCAATATTTATTTGATTGTTAATCACAACCGTTTTACTTGTTAGACCAGATAGCGCCCTTTTGTATTAGAACTGTACTTTCGCCCTTTATATTGTTGGCGCTATATAAATTCTGTATAATAATAATATTATCAATAATAATAAAAGCCAGTACGGTTTTTGATGGGTGTACTACCAGCATGGCTTTGTACATGAATACCATAAAATAATCTAAAAAACTACTGTAAAAAAATCAGTTTGCCCAGTGAAACACCAGATTCGTGCTTCCCATTGCACACAATCATTCCAATCAGCAGAATGACACTACATCTTTGTATGCAAGGTTTTGTGTAGAGTCTCCCAAGTCTTGGTCCCTTTCAATTTGTGATGTCTATCAGTAACAAGTGATCTGGATGTAGTGCCATTCCTCATGTTTGGAAGAAACCAAAGCCCTAGAGGTCTGTTATCTTGGGAGCTCTCACTGCCCGGGGAAACTGTAGCCAACATTCATATTACACGCATGAAAGAGGCCTCTCTGAGGACTGGCTGATGGATGGCTTTGTGTACCAGCTGGTAATTGGCTCTGTACTTCTGATATCACTGAATATAAGCAGACAGATCAGTGCAGATAAAACTAAGCAATTGTGTATTCTAATTGGCAGACATTCAAGGCTCACAACTACCTGCAGTAATTATATGAAGAACACACAATACTTTGGAGCGTTGTATCCTTTATCTGTAACAAGGGAGCCTGTTGTTCGAGTAACACAGTTCAGCTCAGCGTTGCATGGGCGTCTCAGGAAAATGTATTGTTTACATATTTTGAACACAGAAATTTCAGACATTTAGTAGATTGACTTTATTATTCCAAGAAATCCAGGTAATACATTTGTAGCATACAATATAAACAGCAGAAATGATAATGTTAGGCAACCTATTCAATTTTACACAAAATAATAGTAAGTTTCTATTGCTTAGCACACAAACTATGCTACAAGGAAAAGTCCATCAACGCTTAGAGAGTGCTTTAGAAGTGGCTTTAATTTTCACTTGGTAATCCTACAAGTAGCACACTACCTTGTTGGCAGGTGTTATAACCCTTTTATTGTTGCCCCTGCTTGTACTGATGTAGTGGGTGGCGTTAATGTCCCTTTATATGCCAGCTGTGGGTGGGGCCTAGGAAGATGGGGTATGGGAACAGGACACCAGCATTATTTAGCCTATGCACTGCTAGAAAGAGCCCTCTGTAGGGCTGAACTGCTAGGGTGGAGAGAGGGAACACACTGGGGACAGAAAGGGAAACCTTGCAACCCCTGACCTTCATCTACCAGGTCCTGTGGCTTGTTGAGCCATTGGAGAAGCACCCCATGTGTGTGGAGGGAACACCCAAGTGAGAGCCACCAGTGAAAGAGATTAGTTACAGCTGAGAATACTGAAATGGTTTGGTGACTTCTGTGAGTGTTCTGCACTTAAGGGACCACTGTTCTGGAGGCCATGTAAATGGCTGAATAGTTCTCTGCTCTTCCAACTTCTGTTCAGTGGGTGCAAGAAATGACCAGACATTTGTTTACTCTGGGTAATAGGCCTTAGGCTGGGAAGATGAAGGAGGTGTGCCTCTGCCCAGGAGAGAGGGGCACAGTAAGGCAGAGTATCCCCTAAAACAAAAGGTAGTTTACTATACCTTCCAAGAAGAAGCAGGGCTGGTCCAGACTCAGTATGGTGCAAACAGCCTCCCAATAAGGGACCCTTACACCCTGTCCTGGGGTGATAATGCTTGCTTACTGTAACTATGAGAGGACATGGAGCGTTGTCAACCTAGGGCAGGAATAAAAAATATTTCCCTATGTCCACATCCTCTAAGCATAAGAGGGAGGCGTTATGAGACTGAAAGTGAACATTTCAGAAAAAGCTGATTGTGTTATTTTTATTCAATTAATAGGCTATTCACTTGTATCTTGTTTGTGGCTGGAGTTCTGCTTTAATGTGAATTTGTCTTAACAAGTTGGAGTGGTAAGCACACAGTCTCTGAAACTAAAAGAGCATTGGGCCCTTACATTACAATTGTCAGTGCTCATTTGGAAACAGGTATGTGAAATTGTCACATGGAGGCCGGCACTGAGGTTGGAGTGTCCATACTGAAAACTAATTCCTCAGTGTAGTTCAGTAACCCTGAGTCTGATAAAATGATAGGTTCAGCTTTCGTAACCTTCCTTCCCAGATCTCTATGCCTATAACACAGACAGGTGCAGTGCCCGAGGAGTTTTGTTGTGGGGTGGGAGCAGCTTGATGGTTATCTCTGGGAGACTAGTACCTCATCAAAAAATAGCGATCTTCACCAGCACACCTTGGTGTAGTGATAATTTTGATTGTTATTCACATAAGGTAAAAGGCCTGCAATACTGCTTAACCTTATGTGAATAAAGGTTAACATTACTCCTATACTGGTATAAGGTGTGCTGGTGAAGATCCCTGTTTTACATTTTTTTTCCCCTGTTTTTGCGCATTCACCAATCACTACAGCAACCTGCACGTATTTTGTGGGCGAGCCGAGCTCCAGTCTGTCTGTACGCCGACTTTGATATGGTTATATTTACTTATCTATGAACTCGCAGTAATTCTTTTCCAATTTTCCACAGCCACAGGGTCTCATCATTTTGAATTAGCATGGTTACTACTGTATTGTGTATTCTAATGCTCTGTAATAGTACACATTAACTAGGTACTTCTAGGGAAATGCAGCCATCTGCTGTGCCCCAATGTAATGCCAATACTGAGCCCACTTCTTAGAACCAGTCTGGGTCCTGTATATAAGCTTTCAGGATGGAGAAGGGACCTCAGTGTCCTAAATTCTTCTTTTCAATATACGTACAGTATATAATGATGACCTGCAAGACAATTATGAGGGAATCTAATGCATACTCTTGTAATATATTGTATGTTGTGGTAGAAGAGAAAGGAAAACTGGGGGAAAACATGGAACTTGAATGTGAGCAGTAACAGAACCAAACCGGCAGGGAGATCTCAACAGCAGAGTCATCAAGTAGGATCAAAAGGGATAATGAAAGAAAAATCTCCAGTGTAATGACTATATCCATTTCTACAGCCAAAATAAAAGTTATTGCACTGGTAGATCAAAGGCGCAGCTGGCAAAAAAAACTGATTTTGTCTTGTAAGTCATTGTATACACTGCCACAGCATGGTTCATTGATTGTTTAGCATGGCAAACCTATTGTTATACAATGATAAAAGGGTAGCTCATATCACCCCGCTCCCTCTTTAACTAAATAATTGCTGTTGGGTGCACTAAATATTTTGGAACATGATGCCTCTGATTAGCTACCAGTGCTATTTTCAAAAAGTTGGAATGCTGAATATCTAGCATAAGTGTGGCAGTATAGGCAATCAATAAAACAGAACTGCACTGAAAAGCAGTCCACATCAACCTCCACTTCCTACAGGTGGGAGAGCAATGTCAAACCTGACCCAACCTAAAGCAAACCTTCTCCCCCCTTTTAATAAACTACCATATGCTAAATAAGTGTATTTAGGGAAACCTGTACTTTTACAAATAGGAACAGGCTTTTTTGTTAGATTTCCCATTTCGTACAGACCCATTCTGCCTGGGCTCTGCATCATAAATCACTATTTTAAAAAATGGTGGCAGGTTCCTTGTTCTGTGCCATCCCAACTGATAATGCCAGTGTCTGATCTTGTGCATGTTCTGTATAGGATATTGTATGAGATTAGATTAGTTGGCACATGCGCCATGTGGGATATGACACTGTTTGTTGTTCTGGTATTGGTGACCGAGCCATGCCAAGGAGCATCTGTGACACTTTAGCTATGATACCAGCACCTACTGGAAACCAGAAAGTGAAAAAAAATGTAAATGAAAGAAAAATTCCAGCTATGGCATTTAATACATAGTTACATTGGTCCAGCTTGGACCAATGTAATTATGCATACACCATACTTATGGAATCCCTCTAGAACAGTGGTCTCCAAACTGAGGCCATTTGCTTACTTTTATCTGGTCCCAATAACACCAACTAAGGGGCCCAATTACATTAATGATGGGCACAATTCCTCTCAATGACACCAACGATGGGGCCCAATCACATCAACGATGGGACAAAATTTCTCCCACTTACACAAATAAGGGACACAATTACTCTCACTGAAACAAGCAATGGGGCATTATTTTTTCCCACTGATCCTGGGATCGTTTCTACTCCCACTGGCCAAAGTATGGTCCTCCTAAAGTCTGAAGGGCATTGAACTGGTTTCTACTCCCACTGGCCACAGTATGGTCCTCCTAAAGTCTGAAGGACATTGAACTGGTCCTTTGTTTAGAAAGTTTGGAGACCCTTGTTTTAGAAGCTGGAAATCACTGTAGCAGACACCGCTACTCCAGTGATCTCCACTTGCTTCCGGATCCTGTGCTAAGCAACTGCCTTGCTGTATTCCGATCAGAAGAGATCGGTCAGTTGGCATGAGTGCCATTCAGAAAATGCTTTGCATTTTCTAAATGAATGCAAAGCATTCTGTGATAGACAAGGTGGAAAGGCGAGGGGGTGACATTATGCTCTCCACCTCCTCCAATCCTTCCCAGATACCCTAGCAGCTGTGATCTCCTGACATTGCAGGGGTTAACATGAGTGGCTGGACCCGTCACAGGCGCTCATCAAAACTGCTGACTACACCCGCTCTTTCCAACCCCTCCTTCATTCATAAAATCTGTACTATCGCTTCCTGCAATAAAGAGCATCCTATGAATGGAGGAGGTGGACCTCTCCTTCATCCGCCGATGCTCCATTCATAGAGCGCTTTTAATTGCAGGAAGTTATCGTACAGCTTCTTTAAAAGGAAGAGTGGAGTGGAAAGGGCAGGTACAATCAACACTCTTGATTAGTACCTTTGACAGGTCCAGCAAATGCATTACCCCTGCAGCACTGAAAGATCACAGCTGCAGGGAAGAGGGGGGCCCATCAGACTGAAGATTTCAAGGAACACAGTAGCCACTAGCACATGGGACTCATCATTTATTGTATATACTGTCCCTGGTGCTGATTTAAAAAAAAAAAAACTTTTCTCTAAACTGCAGATCTAAACAAAAATCTTTTACTGCTACATATGAATTTAGCATGTTTATGGACGTGCAGACAGAGCTGCATGCACCATGGAAATTTGTGTTGGGGTAAAAGGGGGGGGGGGTAAAGATCTAATATAACACAAGTTGCAAATGTTATGCTGAGCGGTGGCATAGTTACTATAAGTTAAGTGAAAAGTGAGCAGAAACAAAAACCGTTTCAGGTAACCACAGATAATGACCTGTTTTAATGTTAAATCGGATCATTTCAGCCTTTCACCCGACACCGCTGGCCTGTCATAGCCTTGTCTCGCACAGTAATCGGAGATTTTACACTCCAAGCCTCCTGCCACAGCCAGCCGAGCCCAGGTCCTGTGTTCCTAGAATACAATGGAGGAATTCCTGCATTATTGATGGGACGGGATGCAGGTCCTGCTCAGTGGCCAGGCTTCACTAGCATTTCTGAATAAAAGAGCAGCATGTGAGACCCAGCAGCCCTTTTTTCATTTGTTTTATTTTCAAGTTGTCCTGGCTGAGCTGGAGATGTGTTACCTGGGAGAGTGACAGCTAATTTGTGGTAGCATATTGCATGTACATTGAAAATATATATACTACACACAAACAGTGAATAAATACATAAATCAGTAAGTAAAATCCAAATAAACCCTGAAGCCTCGTACACGCGATCAGATTGTTGGCCATCAAAACGTGGAACTTTGTCCGAAGGGCGTTGGCCCAAACTTGTCTTGCATACACACGGTCACACAATTATTGGGCAACAATTACGAACATAGTGACGTACTACATTGTTTTTCAGCTCTTTAGCGCCACCCTTTGGGCTCCTTCTGCTAATTTTGTGTTATTAGAAGTTTGGTGAGTGTTGATTCAAGCTTTTATTTTCACTTTTTCATTTAGCGTTTTTCATTTCGTGCTTCTCAGTTCGTTTCTGAAGGGCCGTTCGTCAACCAGACATGTTGCGGAATCGGAGGAGATAACGTGTTATTTATTATTGGCCTTGGAGTTATTGCTTTGACATAATTTTTTTGGTTGAATAATGATTTGATTTGGTATATTTTCTATATTTTTGGATGCATAGAATGCACTCTTTGGTTAAGTTCTATTGGCAGATAGCATGTCTAATTTTATTTGTTTTCTTTTTTTAATGCACAATAAAAAAATTGTGGAGAATAATAATTGGCTATGTGTTTTACTTCAAATGACAGTTTGGGAGTAGGCAGTTACATTTAAAAAAATACAATGTAAAATTGACAAGGGACACCAACATAGTTGTATCTTTGATCTTAAAACCTACGGGATAATGGTGTTGTGGTAACTTGCCCAAATTTAAAAAAAAAAAGCATAATATTATTATTCTTGATATCACTAGAAAAAAAAAGCCTTTGAAAATTAGTCTGCAATAACTCCATCAGTATCACCAGCAAAGCAGCTTCATTATTATCCCATTATAGAAGAAGAGAATTGTGCGCTGCATTTGGAGATTTCATAATTTGCCACGTCACGAATGTCAATTCTCCATTACGAACGCTGGTTTACAAGACCGACCGCTTCTGGCTCATCCTTGCTTCCGAGCATGCGTGTTTGTACTTTGGACTTTTGTCCGATGGACTTGTGTACACACGCTCGGAAAATCCGACAACACACATTTGTCCGCAGAAAATGTGTAAACCTGCTAGCCAACATTTGTTGGCGGAAAATCCGACAACAATTGTCCGATGGAGCATACACACGGTCAGATTTACCGCCAATTGCCTGTCATCAAACATTTCCCGTCGGAAAGTCCGATCGTGTGTACGCGGCTTGAGGGCATTAAACTAGAATTAAACCCTCAGCGTTTTTTAGTTCAACACATTGAGCACAATAAAAAAACAAATTCCCCAGTAAACTATGTCAAAGCTTATAACTGTCAGTGCTGCTGGCTCCAGCTTTCTCAGAGCTGCTTCCCTGAACCCCCAGTTTTCACAGGAAAGAGTTAAAAACGACAGCTGTTTTAAACAAAAATAAAAGTCGGCAGCTACAAATACTGTAGCTGCTGACTTTAAAATAAGTGATACTCACCAGCCCAGGAGATCAGCGCTGTCTTCACCTGGGCAGCTTTTTTGCTGGTCTTTGGATCCCTGAAACCACATGTTGGCTGTTGGAGGCGGCGGTGACTTCCTGCTGTTTCACAGCTGGCTCCCTGCTGCACATGTGCAAGATTGCATTACGCTGTCAGATGGGCCTTGCATGTCCCAGGAGGTTGCGGGAGGTAAGGGGGGCAGGTATAACTTCTATAATTCTCTCCTAGGCAGGAATTGCAGAAGTTGGAGGGGGATACCTGTCAGGAAATGGTACCTGCTTCCCCCCCAGACAAGAAAAAAAAAACTTCTTAAAGGTTAGAGGAGGGGGAGGAGAGGCACATTAGATGTACTTTCACTTTAAAGTGAAGGTTCAGAGTGGACAGTGCAGTCTGGAATCAGTCTGTTAGATTGGAGAAGGGAGGTGGGCAGAGGAGCAGGGCAATGCCTTGCCATGCTTTTGGCTGTGTGTTTCTATTGATTGACACAGTGAAGGGAGATACAACTCTGGTCCCTGCATGCAAGAGTGGCTCCAATGGATGCTGAAAGAGAAAAGAGCCACCTTAAAACAAGAAACCTGGGGCAGCAATCATGGCACCAATTTAAAGTGTAACTCCACTTTTAATGCGATAAAAACCTTCCCCTCTGGGTGATCTATGTACACTGCAAGGATTATTACAAACTTTGTTGCCGATTTCCTATCTTTTGTTATTCTGAAGAAATCCATGTGTATCTCTCTGTGCCTTTGTGCTGAGTGAGTCTATTGGGAGTGGTTTTATAATTATCAATCAGCTGTGGCAGCTGCAGGGCACTAATGAGGAAAGCTGCTGGGCCTGCATCCCTTTAGATGTGTTCCAATTTTTTTAAATATCTCACCAAAAATTACATTTTTGTTGCAGGGGATGCCTGGAATCTGACTTGTCTCTGAGCCAATCACACAAGCAGGAAATTATGTTTCTGGGGAGTGGTCAGTACACATTCTGTGTACAGAACAACTCCAGGTAGCCATATTGCAATACATTTATAGAAAATTACAGTGGCTACAGATTGAAAAGAAAAGGTAATTTTTAATAACATTCAATTACAATATGACTTGTATCGCAATTGTACAGACTATATTATTTTTTCTTTATTTGCTAATTTTTTTCCCCACAAAAGTGGAGTGACCCTTTAAACTGGAACATAGGCAAGGATTAGAAGATAAAGAAGCTGCATGCTCAGTAAGTGATTAAATCAGCTGCCGAAATATGAGGGTTTAATATCACTTTAATGACCCATCGTCAGGGTTAGTTGCCTTCACTCATAAAAGGTGTGCTTGATTTATACATAATGCTTTGAACTATATGAATCAAAATAATTTTGCAATGCCGCAGGCCTGCAAACTTTTTTAAAATAATCATGGAGCGAACACAGCAACATACAACTGGAGAGACTGAGCATTGCAATCCATCTCAAAGGATGCTAATCTGAACTGTAGGTGATGCCGGAATATTTAATCTTGTAAAACACTGCCCTCTTGTGGTAAAAAGTGAAAAATACATCAATTTAAAGGGACTCTGTTACCAGTTCTAAACTTTTAGTTTAGGTGAAACTCTTTACTGTATTCTATAAAGCCTGACAAAGAGACTGAAGGGGTCCCAAAAGCTTACATCTTTAATAACTTACAGCTGAACTCCAGGAATAATCCTTATTGCAATTATTACATTGGTCCAGCTTGGCACGATGTAAGTGTGCATATCTCACACCTGACGGGGGCTGGGGAAGTTTAAAGTCAGTGTAGTAATTGGTGCTAATACAATGATAGCCACAATCTTCTGGGCCATGCTTGGGTTCTCTCTGAGCAGCTGCCCCATTGCACAATGACCCCAGAGGGTCGCTTGTACAGCACTGCCGCTACTCATAGAACGTCTTCTATTTTTTTCAATTAATACAAGGCATCCTCTGATTGGACAAGGTAGTGATTGTGTCATCACCACCATGTCCAATCAGAGAATGCCTTCTATGAATGGCAGAGATGCTGAGTGAGCCACCCCCTGTGGTCAGTGTGCATAGGAAAATAGGCATGCATAGAACCTCACCATAGGTGTGCACAACCTATTGCATTAGGGTGTGCACCCCAAAGCTCAAGCACACATGCATTTATGTGTTTGTATGTGTACTGACTACATTGTGCTTACCTTCTCCTGGTAGACTGAAGTCTGTCCCACACTGCAGGCTGTGTTTATTCCTACCTCTCCTGCCTGTTCCAGCTGCCAGCACCTTCTGTTGTAATGTTAAATAAGGCACGCTGGGGAAGGGGGCTGTGCGGTGTCGTTACCATTGGCTAAGGAGGCAGCAGAGACATGGAGCATCTGTAGCCTCTGGCTTTTTACAGACACTGCATGGTTGGCAACCTTGGTGATTAGGGTGTGCCCAGGCACACCTGGCACACCCTCTGCGCACGCCTATGAACCTCACCAAGCCCAGGAAGATCGCAACAATCACTGTAGTAACGCCAACTACTACAGTGCTTTTCAGCTTCACCAGTGGTCCATCAAGCATAAGATATACATACTTACAGTGTGCCAGCTGAACCAATGTACCGTATATACTTGAGTATAAGCCGAGTTTTTCAGCATATTTTTTTGTGCTGAAAGTGCCCCCCTCGGCTTATACTCGAGTCAAGCACTTTTCTGCAGCAAAAAATTACATTTTCTGAACCAATCTTGGGGCCCCGTATCTCGGGGCCACTTGCTGGGATTCCTAGCACCAAGTGGCCCCGAGATATGGGGCCCCAAAGTCGGTTCTGAAAATGTCATTTTCTGCTGCAGAAGTGCTTGACATTTTCTGAACCGTTTTTGGGGCCCCGTATCTCGGGGCCACTCGGTGCTAGGAACCACAGCTTTGGATATGTTGTAGTGCTAGTTCCACTGGGTTTGCACACCAAATTTGGGGATCCTAGCACCAAAGATACCAAATACCAGAGATACGGGGCCCCAAAGTCGGTCAACTGTGTCCATCTGCAGCAATGTAATTTCGGGACCTTTTGGGTCCAGAGACCCCAAATTTTGGCTACAGCTAGGGGGCATCTAGGAACTCTATAGGAGTTTGAAGTGCAGGGGACCTATGGCTGCAAATGGGCACAGTGATGCTGCAAATGGGCATTGTTGACTCTCTTTTCCACTTACAGTAGCTGCGCATTTCTCACCCTAGGCGTATACTCGAGTCAATAAGTTTTCCCAGTTTTTTTGTGGTAAAATTAGGTGCCTCGGCTTATATTCGAGTCGGCTTATACTCGAGTATATATGGTAAGTATAGAATACAATCATTCCTGGAGTTCAGCTTTAATTTAGCCAATAAAGGATATCACCCAAAATCCAAACTTTCTGTATTAAAAGGTAAATTCACCTTTTTGAGAAAAAATAAAAAAAGGTGAACTAACTCCAAGTAGCAAAAATTAAAAGGGCAAAGACCCCTAAAGAAAGGAGGTACCAAAGCAATCCAAGCAGAATGACTAAAAATACGCAATCTTTTTTGAAAACCATTAATAATATTAAAGTAATGAAAAATGCATCACATCATAAAAACAGAGCCACCGCCCAACACCATTAAAAATTGACAACATTGTCAGTGAAAATAAAATCATGGGGTCCGGACTCTAAAGGTGACTATGACAGTCGGTTCTGAAAATGTCATTTTCTGCTGCAGAAGTGCTTGACATTTTCTGAACCGTTTTTGGGGCCCCGTATCTCGGGGCCACTCGGTGCTAGGAACCACAGCTTTGGATATGTTGTAGTGCTAGTTCCACTGGGTTTGCACACCAAATTTGGGGATCCTAGCACCAAAGATACCAAATACCAGAGATACGGGGCCCCAAAGTCGGTCAACTGTGTCCATCTGCAGCAATGTAATTTCGGGACCTTTTGGGTCCAGAGACCCCAAATTTTGGCTACAGCTAGGGGGCATCTAGGAACTCTATAGGAGTTTGAAGTGCAGGGGACCTATGGCTGCAAATGGGCACAGTGATGCTGCAAATGGGCATTGTTGACTCTCTTTTCCACTTACAGTAGCTGCGCATTTCTCACCCTAGGCGTATACTCGAGTCAATAAGTTTTCCCAGTTTTTTTGTGGTAAAATTAGGTGCCTCGGCTTATATTCGAGTCGGCTTATACTCGAGTATATATGGTAAGTATAGAATACAATCATTCCTGGAGTTCAGCTTTAATTTAGCCAATAAAGGATATCACCCAAAATCCAAACTTTCTGTATTAAAAGGTAAATTCACCTTTTTGAGAAAAAATAAAAAAAGGTGAACTAACTCCAAGTAGCAAAAATTAAAAGGGCAAAGACCCCTAAAGAAAGGAGGTACCAAAGCAATCCAAGCAGAATGACTAAAAATACGCAATCTTTTTTGAAAACCATTAATAATATTAAAGTAATGAAAAATGCATCACATCATAAAAACAGAGCCACCGCCCAACACCATTAAAAATTGACAACATTGTCAGTGAAAATAAAATCATGGGGTCCGGACTCTAAAGGTGACTATGACAGAAGTTCTATCACCATAAGCCTTATTTCCTGTCTCAAGATCCTCAGCTCATATTAGAGCATGGCACTACAACAAAAAGTTGAATCATCAATAAAGTGTGACAGAGAGCTAAGCTAATGGTGCTAACTCCAAGTATCCTGGCCACCCCTCCAGACCCCGCTACACATAGCAGTTGTGATGCCCTGTGCTGCTGATGTAGCAGCCCATACACTCCAGTACACAGCCCCAGAGTAAGCGTCCATCACAATGCTCACAATAGCAAGCGCTCATTGGTCAGTGCCACCACATGACCGTGCTGACCAATAAGAAGCACTTCTGGGACTGGAAGATGAAGCCTCAAATGTGCTTTTCATTGGTCAGCATGGTCATGTGGTGGCACTGACAAATGAGCGCTTGTCATTGCAAGCATTATGATGGATATTCACTCTGGGTCTGTGTATGGTGTACAACAGGGCCTCCAAACTGTGGCCTGTCTTTGCTTGCCTTTATCTGGCCCTTGGGGCACTATTTATTCCACCGATGCAAAGCACTATTTGTTCCACTGACACCAAAGACTGGGCACTATTCCTCCTACTGAAACCAGAGATGGGCAACTAATATTCCCACTGACACCAATGACGCGGCACTATTCCTCCTACTGACACCAATGATGGGGGGCACTATTCCTCCCACTGACACCAATGATGGGGGGCACTATTCCTCCCACTGACACCAATGATGGGGGGCACTATTCCTCCCACTGACACCAATGATGGGGGGCATTATTCCTCCCACTGACACTAATGATAGGGGGGTATTATTCCTCCCTCTGACACCAATGATAGGGGGGCATTATTCCTCCCACTGACACCAATGATGGGGCATCATCCCTCCCACTTACACCAATGATGTAATTGTTTTATTTCAACTGACCACCAAACCATTGTTTACTCCCAAAGATGCCAGGGTATTTTCTACTCCCGCTAACTAAAGTCCGGCCCCCCTTAAAGTGTGAAGGAACGTAAACTGGCCCTATATTTTTTGAAAGTTTGGAGACTCCTGGTGTACAGAATGCCACTCTGGAGCATCATGGCCGATATGAACAGTGGGGTCCAGGAGGTTGGCCAGGATATTTGGAGTTAGTTCACCTGAAAAGGTTAACTTACTCTTTACATTTTATTAACCTGTTGCCACAGTGAGTTTATAAAAATTTCCATAGGCAAAAAAATGTCTCGCCTGCCCCACGTCTCTGTAAAAGGTTCTGAAAACCTGGGCAGGAAGGATCAGTGATCATGTCTCTCGGCACAAAAAAAAATCATCCACTCAGTGACGCAAAAAAGTATTTAGTCAGCCACCAATTGTGCAAGTTCTCCCACTTAAAAAGATGAGAGAGGCCTGTAATTGTCATCATAGGTATACCTCATCTATGAGAGACAAAATGTGGAAAAAAATCCAGACAGTCACATTGTCTGATTTTTGAAAGAATTTATTTGCAAATTAGGGTGGAAAATAAGTATTTTGTCAATAGTTCATCTCAATACTTTGTTATATATCCTTTGTTGGCAATGACAGAGGTCAAACGTTTTCTGTAAGTCTTCACAAGGTTGTCACACACTGTTGCTGGTATGTTGGCCCATTCCTCCATGCAGATCTCCTCTAGAGCAGTGATGTTTTGGGGCTGTCGCTGGGCAACACGGACTTTCAACTCCCTCCAAAGGTTTTCTATGGGGTTGAGATCTGGAGACTGGCTAGGCCACTCCAGGACCTTGAAATGCTTCTTACGAAGCCACTCCTTTGTTGCCCCGGCGGTGTGTTTGGGATCATTGTCATGCTGAAAGACCCAGCCATGTTTCATCTTCAATGCCCTTGCTGATGGGAGGAGGTTTGCACTCAAAATCTCATGATACATGGCCCCATTCATTCTTTCATGTACACGGATCAGTCCTGTTCCCTTTGCAGAGAAACAGCCCCAGAGCATAATGTTGCCACCCCCATGCTTCACAGTAGGTATGGTGTTCTTTGGTTGCAACTCAGCATTCTCTCTCCTCCAAACACGACGAGTTGTGTTTCTGTGTTTCTACCAAACAGTTCTACTTTGGTTTCATCTGACCATGTGACATTCTCCCAATCCTCTTCTGGATCATCCAAATGCTCTCTAGCAAACCTCAGATGGGCCCCAACATGTACTGGCTTAAGCAGGGGGACATGTCTGGCACTGCAGGATCTGAGTCCCTGGCTTCGTAGTTTGTTACTGATGGTAGCCTTTGTTACCTTGGTCCTGGGATTTTTTGCTCACCGTTCTTGTGATTATTTTTACCCCACAAAGTGAGATCTTGCATGGAGCCCCAGATCGAGGGAGATTATCAGTGGTCTTGTATGTCTTCTATTTTCTAATTATTGCTCCCACAGTTGATTTCTTCACACCAAGCTGCTTGCCTATTGCAGATTCAGTCTTCCCAGCCTGGTGCAGGTCTACAATTTTGTTTCTGGTGTCCTTCAACAGCTCTTTGGTCTTCACCATAGTGGAGTTTGGAGTGTGACTGTTTGAGGTTGTGGACAGGTATCTTTTATACTGATAACAAGTTCAAACAGGTGTCATTAATACAGGTAATGAGTGGAGGACAGAGGAGCCTCTTAGGCCCCTTTCACACTGGGGCGGTAGGGGGCGTCGGCGGTAAAACAGCGCTATTTTTAGCGTTGTTTTACCGCGGTATTCGGCCGCTAGCGGTGCGGTTTTAACCCCCCGCTGGCGGCCGAAAAAGCGTTAAAACTCCTCGTATAGCGCGGCTATAGCCGCGGTATTACCGCGGTATAGCCGCGCTGTCCCATTGATTTCAATGGGCAGGAGTGGTTTAGGAGCGGTGAATACACTGCTCCTTCACCGCTCCAAAGATGCGGCTGACAGGAGATTTTTTCTTCTCCTGCCAGCGCACCGCTTCAGTGTGAAAGCCCGAGGGCTTTCACACTGAACAAACAGCGGAGGCTGTTTAGGGGCGGTTTGCAGGCGCTATTTTTAGAGCAATAATGCCTGCAAACCGCCCCAGTGTGAAAGGGGCCTTAAAGAAGAAGATACAGGTCTGTGAGAGCCAGAAATCTTGCTTGTTTGTAGGTGACCAAATACTTATTTTCCACCATAATTTGCAAATAAATTCTTTCAAAAATCAGACAATGTGATTGTCTGGATTTGTTTCCACATTTTGTCTCTCATAGTTGTGGTATACCTATGATGACAATTACAGGCCTCTCTCATCTTTTTAAGTGGGAGAACTTGCACAATTGGTGACTAAATACTTTTTTGCCCCACTGTATGTGGCCAGTTTGAGTTAAAGCCCACCCGTTTGCTGCTGCATATATGTGCCACTGGGTGGCTGATGTTTACCCCTGGCCACCAGTAATGATCGGACAGAACAGATTCTCAATCATCTGACCACTGTGATAGCCAATCACAGTGCTCACATGATCACTAATCTTCAAACCCTCCAGGGCATTCAGAACTTTTTAAAGGAATGCCAGGGCAGGTGGGAAGCAATTAAAATACATATTTCAATAAGATAAAAACAATAAACACCTATAGCAGCTTTTACAAATTCCCTGCTTGTTTTCATTTACTTATATAAAATGGCAAAGCTTGGCAAAGTTAGTAGGAATCTGAAACTTCCAGCAGTGTTGGATACTACTTGCTCCTACGCTGCAATGTCAGCCGTCCCTGCAAAGCCTCTGACTGATACAGAATTCCCCCACTATATCACACCTACAAATGAATGCCCCGCCCCCTGATTATAATAGGACTCTGCCTACAGACAAAAAAGTGTCCCTACAATTTTTTTTACAATGTTGCCAACTATGTGTAGCGGTTGGTTGCTACTAGTTACTAACATCCACGCATATTCTTCACCCTGCTGCCAGACATCCATACGTCACACTTTGTAGACAATGAAAAGTCTTTTGCTTTGTTTTGTTGTTTTATTTGGGGGACTGAACTTGGTTGGGGGAAGCCATATGGGATGCCCATAGGATAAATTGGTATTTGCAATGTTATAGCAGCTCCGGCTTTACATTGAAAATGTCATAGTGGTTTCCTCATTACTTTGAAAATGTTATAGCGGTTTTGCTTTACATTTCCTTGGATAGAACAAAAATGGTGGACTCTAATCTTGACAGCATTACTTCAGACCATTCTCCTCCTCTGCACTCTCCCTGCAGACTTCTACCTCCAGGACACTTCTCCTCCTGCACATAACTTTCCTGTCACAGCATTAGAAATCCTGTCCCACCATCTTGAGCTAACTAGGCCTCACTCTGAATAAGTCCTAGAAGTAGTTTCAGTTGATGATTCTTCATAGGCCAGGGGCCTGCATTACCCCTTCTTGATGGCCATGAACATTATTGGAAAAGATATTTGATGATGGAGTACTGATCCCAGCAAGCCCTGCTTGCAAAACCTGCGCCCTCAGGCTGCAATGATTTGTCACAAAACCCCAAAACCCCTCTGGCTCTGCACCCAGCTCCCCTGGCATGCCTCTTCCAGATCTCCACTGTGCTTCACTCACCGACTCCTGCTCTTTCCTGAAGGATTTACCCCGACCGTGTGGACCAACTGCTTGTCTAGCTCCTGTTCCAGGACACCTCTCCATGACTGTGTAAGAAGAGGCTCCCGGGCTCCCCCACCTGAGTCGTCCCCCCCCCAAGATGGGGGAGTTCCTCCTGCACGCAGTCTAGTACTATATCCTTCAGTTCACCCAGCTGACAACTCCTCCCTAGCAGGTTGACTTTGGGATTATGTAGGAGGCCTGCCCCCTGCCAATCCTAGTTGGGGATTGGTCAGGGCTCCTCACAAGTACTCCAACTCTCAGCCCTGCCCCTCTTCCAGAGCATTTTCACTAAAAGCAGGGGAGGCGCCCAAAAGCTGAAGTACATGTCAGTCACACCCACTGCTACACTAACCCCTCCCTGCCCCCAAGATCAAAAACAAACAGGCCTACCTCGCAGCATAGGCCTGCTTAAATTGACCTGCACTGACAGATCCTACAAAACACTACACATCTAGCACCTACCTATGGTAGAGGGTGCTACATATGCAACTGACGTGAACTGGACTGCCTGCTGGGGAATGCATGGAACACCTATGCATCCCTGTGCAGGCAAACACAGCCCTCCTATGGTAGGGAGACCAGACATCCCCGGTTTCCGGAGAGAGTCCCCGAATTGAGGACACTGTCCCTGGACCAGGTCTGTTACCGGTTTTGTCCCCGGATTGGATTTGAACAGGAGCTGGAGCAATTTCAAAGACAGTCAGTGCAGAATTAAATAATAATAATTCTGAATTACACCCCCCCCCCCCCACGCTCCACCGCACCTACTAGCATAGGGGGGTGTATTTTTTCCATTATCTGTGCCCCTTTCTGATGATCATATGCTAGTCAGAGTGAAGGGACCATTTCTTCAGTTTTACGTGCATGCCCATTCAGCTCCACTTGCATGTTCTTCTGCCTTGGCTCAAGTCACAGCCAGCTGCCTGCCTGTTTATCTCCTTGCCTTCCCGGTAGATTGATCTTCCTCCGCTCCCCACCCAGTAGTAGCCGGGGCCCAGAGAGTGAGACTTGAGAGAGGGTGAGGTGGGTGGCAGCGACGATGGGCAGAGAGAGGCAGCTGAGCTCAGCTGATGGTGTCCAGCAGCAGGAACAGAGGGGAAGCGGATCTGATCATGGGGCTGCCAGTGCCTTCAAGGCTTCAACACAGGTGTGCTTTGGGGGTGTCTTTGAATAGACTACATTGCACTGTGTCTGTCTCTCTGACATAATGGATGGTATCAACTCACAGGCAGCAGGCACTTATTGGTCATAAGTTAAAGTGGTGTTATTATACTTTTTAAATAAAAATACCCCTATAATACACAATCTTAATGTATTCTAGTAAAGTTAGTCTGTAAACTAAGGTCTGTTTTGTTAGTAGCAGTAGTTTATTTTATAAACTTACAGCAGGCCGTGGCCATCTTAAGTGTGGGCATCTGAAGCCAGACTGTATTTCTTCCTGGATCTCATCCTTGCAGATCTTGCACATGCTCAGTGCAGCACAAGCAGTGTAATGGGGTTCAGGTCAGGTTTCCATAGCAACGGCAGTGTCAGAGGAAGTTGCCGCCCCTTCCCAGAAGGCCTTGCAAACAGAAAATGATGCGATGGGCCACGGCCAGGGAGGAGGAAGTGAAAAATGAATAAAGCAGATATACAGTAGGTGCTGAGAAAATTTTTTTTTAAATATCCAATTCGTTTACAGTGCACAGTTTAGTGAGGGATGCTGAAGAGTTGTAAAAGTGGGTGGAACTCCACTTTAACAAAATCAGCATCCAGCAGCCATGCTATGAGACACACTGTGACAGTGCCAGCCAGAGCCGTGATAGAGTGCCAATTTTTTTTTTATTGCATGTTTACATTCCTTGTAATAGGAATAAAAGTGACCCAAATTAAAAAAAAAAAAAAAAACAGTGTAAAAATAAATAAAATCAAGTAAAATAAATAGGAATTTTTTTTTTTTAAAACGCCTCATCCCGACGCGCTCGCGCGCAGAAGCGAACGCATACGTGAGTAGCACCCGCAAATGAAAATGGTGGTCAAACCACACATGTGAGGTATCGCCGCGATTGTTAGAGTGAGAGAAATAATTCTAGCCCCAGACCTCCTCTGTAATGCAAAACATGCAACCTGTAGAATTTTTTAAACGTTGCCTATGGAGATTTTTGAGGGTAAAAGTTTGACGCCATTCCACGAGCGGGCGCAATTTTGAAGCGTGACATGTTGGGTATCAATTTACTTGGTGTAACATTATCTTTCACAATATAAAAAAAATTGGGTTAACTTTACTGTTGTCTTATTTTTTTTATTCAAAAAAGTCAAAAAATAATTTTTTTCCAAAAAAAGTATGCTTGTAATACCGCTGCGCAAATACGGTGTGAAAAAAAGTATTGCAATGACCACCATTTTATTCTCTAGGGTGTTAGAAAAAAAAAACAATATATATAATGTTTGGGGGTTCTAAGTAATTTTCTAGCAAAAAAAAATTTTTTAAACATGTAAACACCAAAATCTCAAAACGAGGCTGGTCTTTAAGTGGTTAATATCTACCTAAAAAAACTAATTAGCTAAATAAATTTATTAACCTGCACCTACTTGATTGGCAAGGTATTTAGTACCTTCCTGGGCCCCATCAGGTTAACAGAGGGGCCCAGGAGGTGAGAGCAGAAGAGGGACTTTTTCTCCATTTTCGGGCGCAGGCATACAATCCCTGCTCTGCACCAGTGTACCTTGTGCTCACTGTATGCTTTCCTCGGCGGATGGATTCAATTGTAATGCGGCTCCCTTCCCTCAGTAAGTGCCGTGCTGCAGCCTGAGGGAGAGACTAATCACCGAGGAGGCTGAGCCAGTGCAGAAAGAGTAATCCCGACGCCGGTCCACAGACAAGCCATCCCCCGGCACACACACTGACACATCACACAGGCCGAGGCTCAGTCCCCAGACTCCCCATTATGTGCTCATGGTCATCATCATCATCATTAAAGCGGTAGTAAACCCAGCCATAAAACAGTTTCATTTCCGGCATGTGCCGGAAATGCAGCACTCCCATTGGTTGTGCTCTCAACCAAACTGTCAAACCATCCAATGGCTGGTGTCATAATTGATCACATGTGCAGCATCATGGCAGTTGTGAATTAAACAGAGGCAAAGATGGCAGCTTCCTTGGCTGAAAACAACAGGAGGGTTTACTTACACTTTAACCACTTCAGCTCCGAGCCTGTTTTTCAGACTCGGTGTTTATGAGTTAAAATACAAGTTTTTTTGCTAGAAAATTTACTTAGAACCGCCAAAAATTGTATTTTTTTTTTCGAACACCCTAGAGAATAAATTGGCGGTCATTGCAATACTTTTTGTCACACCGTATTTGCGCAGCGGTCTTACAAGAGCACTTTTTTTTTAATTAAAAAATAAGACAACAGTAAAATTAGCTCAATTTTTATTTTATATTGTGAAAGATAATGTTATGCCGAGTAAATTGATACCCAACATGTCACGCTACAAAATTACACCCGCTCGTGGAATGGCGTCAAACTTTTACCCTTAAAAATCTCCATAGGCGACGTTTAAAAAACCCTACAGGTTCCATGTTTTGAGTTACAGAGGAGGTCTAGGGCTAGAATTTTTGCTCTCGCTCTACCGATCGCGGTGATACCTCACATGTGTGGTTTGAACACCGTTTTCATATGCGGGAGCTGCTCATGTATGCATTCGCTTCTGAGCGTGAGTTCGTCCAGGACGGGGCACTTTAAAAAAATTTTATTTTTTTTTCTTATTTATTTTACTTGATTTTATTTATTTTTACACTGTTTTTTTTTTTTTTTTTAAATTGGGTCACTTATATTACTATTACAAGGAATGTAAAACATCCCTTGTAATAGAAAAAAAGCATGGCAGGTCCTCTTTCAAATATTAGATCTGGGGTCAAAAAGTCCTCGGATCTCATATTTACACTAAAATGTAATAAAAAAAAAAAAAAAAAAATGACAAAAATAAAATGGCCCTTTAAGAGCTTTGGGCGGAAGTGATGTTTTGATGTCGCTTCCGCCCTGCTATGGTATGGAGACGGGTGGGGGCCATCTTGCCCTCACTCGTATCCATACCCAGCAGGAGACAGGACCCGGTAAGCGGCGGAGGGTGCGGGAGAGCGGCGGGACCCTCTCCCGCCGCCGAAGATGGTGATCTTGTGGCAAATGCGCCGCAGAGACAACCATTATCGTTAACCGGACCACCGCCTGAAGAGATGGATACCTCGGTTATGGCAGCAGCTGCTGCCATTACCAAGATATCCCTCTTCAAAGTTCCGCTGTATATAGTCGTGCGGCGGTCGGTAAGTGGTTATGATGATCAAAGCACAGCAGGTGTTGCATGGCTCTGTCAGTCTAACATGCTGTGTGGTGCTGACTTTCTTAAAGCGGAGTTCCCATTATAAAAAAAAAAATTAAAAGTCAACAGCTACAAATACTGCAGCTGCTGACTTTTAATAATCGGACACTTACCTGTCCCAGGGTCCAGTGATGCGGGGGATCGAAGCCCCGCTCGTCTCCCCTCCGCTCGGCGGCGCTGGCATTTTAACTGTGGGCGCCCGGCTGTGGCTTCACAGCTGGCACCCACTGCGCATGCGCGAGCCACGCCGTGACCCACCGCGCAATCATCTGGGACCTGTCACGTGTCCCAGATGATTGCCTAGAGGGAGGGAGGAGAGGTGATCTCCCTTCCTGCACCGAGGGAAGTGACGTCAGGAGCCCACAGGGGCTGAAGGAGGCAGATTATGAGGGACCCCCTAGCAACAGGCATTTAGAGGTGAGTAAAAAAAAAAAATTTTTCTCCAAATGTTTTTTTTAATTTTTTTTAAGCACATTAATTCTTTTTTTTTTTTTTTTGGGGTGGAACTCCACTTTAATATATGGCTGTAATGTGTATTACAGACTATAACACAGCACAGCCATAACAAAGTCAGCACCCAACAGCATGTTACACTGCCATACAGCACCTGCTGTGCTCTGATCATCACAATGATAATGACCATGAGCACATAGTGAGATGCTACTTTACACGTGTGATGGGGGGGAAGGGACAGTAAAGCTGTATTTTTACCACCCCCCGAGCCACCCCCCTTTGAGAATTTTTCACCCAAGCTTTGCAATCAGGTCCGCCTGTCAGCTCCATGTAGATCTACAGGAGTTCTGCTATGAATTGACTTGTGTGCATTTAGATCCGCCTACCTCCGTGTCCATTCAGGTCAAAAAATAAGTAAATAAATGTAAAAGAACATCCCTTTCTATTTTTCCAGACCTAAATGTGACAGATCAGAGGTAGCCTGATGTAAATGGACACAAGTCTGTGGTGTATGTGGACACAAACTGAACGGACACAGATGTCAAAACGCTGACATCTCTCCCATTCAGATCCAGTTATGATTGGTTGGGCGCTGTAAAGCTTCCTGGTGGTAAAGCTAAGGTGGGTTCAGACTACGGTCCGAACACGCCTGAGCTCATACCAGCTAATTAGTTGTTGTCAAAAAAAACTTCTAAAATAAGACATCTCTGCTGCTTTATCATAGTGTAAAAAGTTTAGAAAAATAAATTAAAGAACGAGCTACTAGCTTCATTCTGCATTTCCTATTGCACTTTTTATTATTCACCATTGCGCTTTATGATTGGTTTTTATTGCCTTATATTGTGCTCTTGAATCTATGGATTTAATGTTTATCATTATTGCACTTGATTGCACTTCATGATGGTTTTTATTGCTTTTTTGACTTCTATTGGGATGTAGAATTTATGGATTTTATATCAATCATTATTGCACCTGATTGTTTATTTGTTCATTTTACCCAGGGTTAGTTAGCGCCACATACTTTGTTTTTATTTTAATGGTTATTAAAGGTTCATCTTTTGGAACATGTTACATGTTTCAGCTCCTGCCACCATTCCCCCAGATTTAGTGACAGCATGGGATCAGGGGCGGAGCCAGGGGTGGGGTTGTGGGCAGGGCCAAGGGGGCCCCGTCAGGTACGCTGTATGGGGCCCCATGATTTCTAACAGCGGCCCTGCTTGTTAGGCACACATTTAACCCTTTGATTGCTATAGATGTTATCCCCTTCCCAGCCAGTGTCATTAGTACAGTGACAGTGCATATTTTTAGCACTGATCACTGTATTAGTGTCACTGGTTCCCACAAAGTGTCACTTAGTCTCCGATTTGTCCACCGCAATATTGCAGTCCAGCTATTTGTTGCTGATTGCTGTCTTTACTGGTAAAGAAAAAAATGTCCCCGGATTTAATTAAAAAAATCTGGTCACCTTATCCTATGGGCATATGCTTGAGTATGCCCTTGTGAATGAGGCCCTGGGGGGGGGGGGGGGGGGGGTAAAAGAGGGATGCTAATATCCTGGACCTGGGCTTTAATGAAAAATGTGCATTGACTGTATGAATGTGTTTATTTAGTGGTTGAAATATCTGCACCTAGGTTTACACATGTTGCAGCTGTGCAGCTTGAATCAACCATTTAGAAGTACATGGGCTATAGTGAGCGGTACAATACTGCAGCTTGCATTCAATTCAATGCCTGACAATTGTGTTAATTTTTGTATATTTATATCATGCTGTTTTTTACAAAAATATTCCTTGTACAAACAAAAGTGATCTTTTCAACCTATTATCAGAGCGAATAGCACATTGTAAATGAAAAGTGGTTTTGAATGTACGATTTTTTTATTGCACAAATCAGCATTACAGCATATGCATCAAAAGGCATTCTTGAAATTACAATACAGATTAATATCGATAATAATAATACAGAAAAGAGGTACAGTATTTTATGGTTTATCATATAGTCCTATTTCAACTGAAAACTTAAATCAAAGTATAACAATCTGTCAGTTAGAATATCAGCATTCATCAGCCCTCGCTCATTAGCTAGCTACCCGGGCATTGCCTACTCTCATAGGTAAGTCTGTATAGGGGCAATACTGAATTGACCGATTTTTTCCGCCAGGAGTCAGGAGTAGGTGGCTCATCCGATTTCCATTTTAGAAGTATCTCCCTTCTGGCATAGAACAGAGAAAAGGTTATACATAGCTTAACATATCTGTCTCCCTCGACCTCCTCCAGATAATTCAGCAGGAGCACCAGAGGGTCCAGGGGTATCTGGGCCAGAGTCCTAGCCACCTCTTCCCAGTATGTCCGGAGCTTGGGACAGGACCAGACCATGTGCCAGAATGTCCCCGCCTAAGTCCTACATCTAGGGCAGGATGGGTCAAGGTGGGGGTATATGCTGGCCATTCTGTGCGGAGTGTAGTAGGCTCTGTGGAGGAACTTAAGCTGGATGAACCTATCTTTGGCCACTATCATTGATGGTATAAAAGTAGAGACACAGTTCTCCCACTCCTATGCACCCAGGGCTGGAACCTCCATTCTCCATTTATCTAAAGATCAGATGGGTTTAGTGTTGTAAGCCACTAAAAAAAACATACTTATTTAAAAAAAAATTTACCAGAAACAAAGAAAAACAAACGAACAAAATGAAGCAGCGCAATTGTCATTATTATTATTATTATTACGATTATTACGACTACCCAGGAAGAAGTATGAATACGTAGTTGGGAGCATCTCCTGTGTAACAACTGACATTTCAAAGATGAATGGCAGAAAGAGGCACAGAGAGGAAGAATTGGATAGCACCACCAAGACAGTACAGAGCAATGTGGAGGAGGCTGGTGCAACTCCGAGGAAGCAGAGCACATATGACAACTCTACAGAGACAGGACAGAGCTCTGCAGAACAGAGAGGAAAGAAGAGGAAATCTGATGAAGAGACAGAATGTAAGAGTCCTGTGATGAAGAGGAGAAGGGCAGCTCAGAGCCCTGCAGAACAGGGAGGAAAGAAGAGGAAATCTGATGAAGAGACAGAATGTAAGAGCCCTGTGATGAAGAGAAGAAGGGCAGCGCAGAGCCCTGCAGAACGGAGAGGAAAGAAGAGGAAATCTGATGAAGAGACAGAATGTAAGAGTCCTGTGATGAAGAGAAGGGCAGCGCAGAGCCCTGCAGAACAGAGGGGAAAGAAGAGGAAATCTGATGAAGAGACAGAATGTAAGAGTCCTGTGATGAAGAGGAGAAGGGCAGCTCAGAGCCCTGCAGAACGGAGAGGAAAGGAGAGGAAATCTGATGAAGAGACAGAATGTAAGAGTCCTGTGATGAAGAGGAGAAGGGCAGCGCAGAGCCCTGCAGAACGGAGAGGAAAGGAGAGGAAATCTGATGAAGAGACAGAATGTAAGAGTCCTGTGATGAAGAGGAGAAGGGCAGCGCAGAGCCCTGCAGAACAGAGGGGAAAGAAGAGGAAATCTGATGAAGAGAAAGAATGTAAGAGCCCTGTGATGAAGAGAAGGGCAGCGCAGAGCCCTGCAGAACAGAGGGGAAAGAAGAGGAAATCTGATGAAGAGAAAGAATGTAAGAGTCGTGTGAAGAAGAAGAGAATATCAGAAGATAAAAGTATGTATTATAATGATGGATTTTCATATAGTATATTGGGAGGGGTAGGACCGCATTTCTCCATCAACTTGAACATTAGATAGAAGGGAATTTAAAAAAAGCTGATATTCTGTTATCGGGAGGATTTAGAAAAGTGTGACTGTAGCCAAAATAAAAACTGGCATAAAGATACAGGCTGTCAGTAGCATTGCAGCGGTATTAACCGCTCAGCAACCGCCCCACACAGATATACTGCAGCAGGGCGGCTGCTCTGTGTCAGATCGCATACCTAGTACATGATCTGACACTTCTGGGTCCGGGGTGTATGCGCCGCCGGCGACCTGCTCCTGCTGTGATTGGACAAGGGAGCCAATCAGCGGGTCCGGCGGGCACGATGTCTGCCGGGACCTGCTGATCGTTCGGGGATTAAAGGCAGAACGGCGGTGTGCCTTGTTAACAAGGCTCTTTGCGAGGGGAATGTGCTGATCCTGTGTTCCTGCTAAGCAGCAACACGGATCTTTACATTCCCCCAGTCAAAGCCCCTCCCCCACAGTTAGTAAGCACAACTTAGGCATACATTTAACTCTTTGAAAGCCCCTGATGTTAACCCCTTCCCTGCCAGTGCTATCAATATAAATGTATTGGGATTTTTTAAAACAAAAATATGTAGCAGTATACATATTGGCTTAAATTGATGAAGAAATTAAATTTTTTTATTTTATTTTTTTTATTGGATAAGATTTATAGCAGAAAGAAAAAAAAAATAGTTTTTTTTCAAAATTGTCGGCCTTTTTTTGTATATAGTGCAAAAAATTAAAAAAAACAGACGTGATCAAATAGCACCATAAGAAAGCTCTATTTGTGAGAAAAAAGGACATAAATTGTATTTGGGTACAGCGTCGCATGACCACGCAATTGTCAGTTAAAGTAATGCAGTGCCGTATCGCAAAAAAAGGCCTGGTCATGAAGGGGGGTAAATCTTCCGGGGCTGAAGTGGTTAAACCCCAAACCAAAAATGTAATATATTGCAGCTTACCAATTATTAGATGGTGGCTGCATTTTTTTCCTTTTCTGAGGATTTGTTCCCCTCTGTTATCACTGGTGACCTCCAGTATTAGTGAGACACAACTCTGTAAGAAGGAGCAGAGGATGCACAGCAGACAGCACAATGGTCATTCTGGGGGGGGAAGGGAGCGTTAAATGTTTTAGCAAATTTGGATGCATTAACAAATTGAAGGAAAACTCCAGCTCACACTGTATAATCAGTTACAGCAAACAGTTTTTTTTCCCTGTTGGGATGAAAGTTTTGCATGAATACACAAAAGCTGATCATTTTAATCCCCCCCCCCCCCCCCCGCCAATGTTAAGTGATTTATCTCATCCAGACTGCAATAAATATTTGCTGTTAGGTTTAATACTGCTTTAACCACTTCAGCCCCAGGGGATTTGGCTGCCCAATGACCGTGCCATTTTTTTTTGATTTGGCACTTCGTCACTTTAACTGATAATTGCGCGGTCGTGCGACGTGGCTCTCAAACAAAATTGACGTCCTTTTTTCCCCACAAATAGAGATTTCTTTTGGTGCTATTTGATCACTTCTGTGGTTTTTATTTTTTGCGCTATAAACAACAAAAGGGCGACAAATTTGAAAAAAAGCAATATTTTTTAGTTTTTGCTATAATAAATATCCCCAAAAAATATATAAAAAAATCAATTTCTTTCTCAGTTTAGGCCGATATATATTCTTCTACATATTTTTGGTAAATAAAATCGCAATAAGCGATTGATTGGTTTGCGCAAAAGTTATAGCATTTACAAAATAGGGGATAGATTTATGGCATTTTTATTAATAATTTTTTTTAATAGTAATGGCGGCAATCTGCGTATTTTATAATGATTGGTTTGCGCAAAAGTTATAGCGTCTACAAAATAGGGGATAGATTTATGGCATTTTTATTAATAATTTTTTTTTACTAGTAATGGTGGCAATCTGTGTTTTTTATCGTGACTGCAACATTATGGCGGACAGATTGGACACTTTTGACGCTATTTTGGGACCATTGTCATTTATACAGCGATCAGTGCTATAAAAATGCACTAATTACTGTGTAAATGACACTGGCAGGGAAGGGGTTATCCACTAAGGGGGAAGGAAGGGGTTAAGTGTGTCCTAGGGAGTGATTCTAACTGTGTGAGGGTTGGGCTTACTGTGTCACGACACTGATCACAAGGCAGAACAGGGAAATGTCTTGTTTACACAGGCATCTCCCTGTTCTGCAGCTCCGTGACACGATCGCGGGAAACATCGAGTCCGTAGGTCCTGCGGGCACAGTCACGGAGCTCACGGCAGGGGCGCGCGCGGTACGTCCCTTTGCGCAGCCGTGCCATTCTGCCAATGTAAAAGTACATGCGGCGATCGACAAGTGGTTAACACCGCAGTCTTTGTCTCCCCTGTAATAGTTTTCCCGATAACATAGTTTATTACATGGTGATCCGGCCAGTAAGTCTGTAAGTTTCAATTCCCTTTAACAGAACACGCTGTCCAGCAAAAATGACATTTGAACGGTTGGGACAAACCATTTAACACTGATAGGGGTGCTTACAATGGTCAGATTTTATTCATTCATGTAAAACCTTTATCACAAAAATAAAAAATAAAATTGTAACTACTTAAAAAGTGTTAGCTGGAGTTAATTTGCTGGCTTTAATTTATTAGTCACTTATGTAAAGTCCATGTAAATCTAATAGTCCATCTAACACGACCCTCTCCACTGACTGACAATGCTGCTTTCCAATGGTGGTTGCATTGCTGCTTGCTGAACGCTCCTCCATAGATACAGCGGTGGAGTGAATGTAACCACCCTAAAACAGGACTGGCCAATCATCACATGAAAATAAAGGAATACAATCTTGATTTAAAAAAAAAAAAAAAATGCAAAGATTGGTAAACTACAATATCATGTAATATAGATTGTTCCAATGATGGAGAACCCCCCTCTTTGTGGGTACCCGCTTCCCCCAAAAGGTGCCAAATGTGGCAGCGGAGGGTGGAGACAGGCAAGCGGAGCTTTCCCTTTTGGGTGGAGCTCCGCTTTAAGCATATCAGTTCTCCCTGTTTAGGAGAATTCAATTGCCAATAGAAATAAGCACAGTAAGATGATTTGTATGGCGAAGGGGTAATAAATGTAATTTCTTTCTTTCTTTAGGAGAAGACTGGAGAATAGCAATGTACGCTGCCATGGAAGAAGAAGAAGAAGAAGCCCGTAGACAATATGCAGTGGGTTCCCTGAATGTGCACAGCTTCATCTACCACAGGATACTTGACAAGGGAAACTTTGGGAAGGTAAGTGACTAAAGATAAGCTTCCTGCTTACTAGTTCTTTATAATGGCCGTGCTTCACTACTCCTCTCTCTAAGGGTCACCATACACAGTACAATCTCACCGTACAATGTGTGGATGGACTTGTGTCTTTTTTCAATCAGACTAATTGTGTAACTATACAAGAATTAGGCCTCATGCACACTGGATGTATTTGTAGCTGCTTGTATGGGTGTCAGCCGTTTAATGGCAGGGGTTTTGGGAGAAAAAAAACGCTTGGCGCTCGTAAATGCCTGTTAACGCTAGGCACGTTTAGTGCTTGAGCGTTAGTTGATTTCAGTCGCCACAATACAATATTATTCTGCCCAATGAAATGAATTTACACACAAGCACTTGACACCTGTAAATGCACCATAACACGTTACACACTTTTACATGCGTCAGGAGTTTTTCTGTGCCAGGAGGAAAGGCTTTTGGGAAAGTTTGTAAAACGTTGTGTGTGTGCATGGGGTCTTAGGGGGACACAATATGACCATCCTCACAGAACACTGTACAAAGTGTGAAGCATAACCATGTATACTCAGTAAAGTCGGTGGGGGATGGAGGGGTATAAATTACTGAGCAAAGGGGGACTAGATACACAATTGTGTCCCCCACTTAAAGCGGAGGTTTACACAAAAATGGAACTTCCGCTTTTCATAGTAGGTGAGGTTGAAAAAAGACACAAGTCCATCAAGTCCAACCTATGTGTGTGATTATGTGTCAGTATTACATTGTATATCCCTGTATGTTGCGGTCATTCAGGTGATTATCTAATAGTTTCTTGAAGCTATCAATGCTCCCCGCTGAGACCACCGCCTGTGGAAGGGAATTCCACATCCTTGCCGCTCTTACAGTAAAGAACCCTCTACGTAGTTTAAGGTTAAACCTCTTTTCTTCTAATTGTAATGAGTGGCCACGAGTCTTATTAAACTCTCTTCTGCGAAAAAGTTTTATCCCTATTGTGGGGTCACCAGTACAGTATTTGTAAATTGAAATCATATCCCCTCTCAAGCGTCTCTTCTCCAGAGAGAATAAGTTCAGTGCTCGCAACCTTTCCTCATAACTAAGATCCTCCAGACCATTTATTAGCTTTGTTGCCCTTCTTTGTACTCGCTCCATTTCCAGTACATCCTTCCTGAGGACTGGTGCCCAGAACTGGACAGCATACTCCAGGTGCGGCCGGACCAGAGTCTTGTAGAGCGGGAGAATTATTGTTTTATCTCTGCAGTTGATCCCCCTTTTAATGCATGCCAATATTCTGTTTGCTTTATTAGCAGCAGCTTGGCATTGCATGCCATTACTGAGCCTATCATCCACTAGGACCCCCAAGTCCTTTTCCATCCTAGATTCCCCCAGAGGTTCTCCCCCCAGTGTATAGATTGCATTCATATTTTTGCCACCCAAATGCATTATTTTACATTTTTCTACATTGAACCTCATTTGCCATGTAGTCGCCCACCCCATTAATTTGTTCAGGTCTTTTTGCAAGATTTCCACATCCTGCGGAGAAGTTATTGCCCTGCTTAGCTTAGTATCGTCTGCAAATACGATCGGTTTTTCGGAACCCTCCCCCCCTCCGGTGTCACATTTGGCACCTTTCAGGGGGGAGGGGGTGCAGATACCTGTCTAAGACAGGTATTTGCACCCACTTTTCGGGGCATAGACTCCCACGGTAGTCTACGTCTCTTCCCGTCCCCCCGCGCTGTCTGCTGGAACACACACGGGTCCCAGAGACAGCAGGGACCATTCGGATTGCGCAGCGCGACTCGTGCATGCGCAGTAGGGAACCCAGGAAGTGAAGCCGCAAGGCTTCATTTCCTGATTGCCTTACCAAAGATGGCGGCGGCGGCATCCGAGGACCGAGGGACGGTTCGGCCCCAGGTACCGACATCGCTGCACCCTGGGACAGGTAAGTGTCCTTATTTTAAAAGCCAGCAGCTGCAGTATTTGTAGCTGCTGACTTTTAAAAAAAAAAAAATTTGCCGGACTTCTGCTTTAACACAGGGGTAAAATGCTCATTTCCCCTAGGGGTGATGAATAAGGTGATATCCTTAAATTATCCCCCTTAAATGATTGGCTTCCCCAGCAGCCAGCACTGTTCTCGGCTTCCTTGACCCTCTGCATCCTCCTGTATAATGCAGGACTCCTGGGTCTGCACTATATGGGGGTGACAGAGAGCTGGGACCGGCTGGGCAGTCAAGGTAGGAGACTTTGGAGGGAGCGGCCATGTAGCACGGAGGAAGCTTACAGTAGTAAGGAAGGTTAAAGTATAACTAATGGTAAAACTTTTTTTTTAGTTTTGGATATAGTGGAGATGGATTAGAACACCTGTCAGTTTTTATTGCTGTCTTTGTCCCCATTGATTGTCCTGTTTATTATCATCTTTGAAGGTAAAAGAAAATCCCAAAATGTCTGGTTGTCCCTAGAAAACTAGTAGAGGGGAAATCTTCTGATGGGGGCGCTACTTCTGGTTACCTGGGGTCCCCAAGAGTTTCCCTTAATTTGTAGGGATTTCCTCGCACTTCCTGTTTGGCTATGGGACAGGAAGCAAAGGTAAATCTCCCCAATGGGACAAAGATGGCAAAAATAAACCTTACAGGGGTTAAAACCCCCCCCCTCTACTCCATCCAAAATTAAAAAAAAAAAAAGTTTTACTTAATGATCTACTTTCAAGCAGAGTTCCATCCAAAAGTGGAAGCTCCACTTTAAGGACTCCTCATTTTTTTAGGGGGGGGGGTACCTAGTTTTGACAGATACCCAGCTCCCACTTCTGCTCGGGCCGCCAAGGCGACACGGGTGAAAATTTGCCTCTCCCCCTCCCTCCCTGCAATCTTCTGGGACACGTCACAGGTCCCAGAAGATTGCCCGGCCACTGAGGAGGCGCAGTGCGACTCGCATATGCGCAGTGTGCACCCGGATGTGAAGTCGCAAACTGGCACAGTCGGGTGCCCACACTTGCGATGCCAGCGCCGGGGAGAGGATCGAGGGTTCTGGCGGCCGCATCACTGGATCGTGGGACAGGTGAGTGTGTGTTTATTAAAAGTCAGCAGCTACACTTATTGTAGCTGCTGAAGGGGTTAATGTACAGGTCACATACAGTGGGAGGATGGAGATGAGGGGGTTAATATACACATGTGCAGGATAAGGAAGGTGAAAGGGTAATATATCACATAGACACAAATTTGAGATCAGATGTATGGTGGAGGAGGGGAAGTGAAAGGGTTAAAAAAAAAAAGAAAAGGATCCCACTGTCAGCTCATCTGCTGCAGATCCATTCATTCTCATTCATGAGTTTACTAAAATTCCTTTCCTACCTCTATTGTAAGAAGATGGGGGACAAGCCATGTAATCACTGATTGATCAGCACAGCAATCACAAGGTACAGAGCTGCTAAGACCAGCTCTGCACACTTGTGTCTGTATACTGAACCTCCAAGGATGGCTCAGTACACAGTGGTTAGAGGGCACAACAGTTGCCCAAAGGCTTTCTCTGCAGCACAGTTTATAAATGCCATATAGCAGTCCATACAGTGGTGCACACTGACCCTTCTATAAATCAGTAATACTTGGATACATGGGATATAAGGGGGATTATTGTCTGAACTGTAGACCTGACACTTTTTTTTTCTCCGCAGAGACCTGTCGAAGAGAAACATTCTTGTAGATCGCACTGGTCATGTGAAAATTGCTGACTACGGCATGTCAGTAGCCAACGTGTATGGATCTAACATGGTGATTGGATGTGTTGGAGACCCAATAATTGCGGCCCCAGAGGTAAGTAAAAGACCATTTATATTAGTCTTTAAGAAATGTATAAACATGGCAATAAAAGACCAGATTGAGCCTGTCCAGAGTTAAAGAGAACCTGTAGACACAGAGATATTATAGTACAGTGGTTCTCAACCTCAGTCCTCAAGTACCCCCAACAGGCCATGTTTGCAGGTTTTTCTTTATCTTGCAAAGGTGCTTTAAATCTGAGTCAATGGCTTGGTATTTTGGACAACTATTTTATCTAATGCTGCGTACACACAATCGTAAATTCGGCCAGCAAAAGACATATGAGAGCTTTTGGTCGGAAAATGCGACAGTGTGTATGCTCCATCGGACTTTTGCTGGTGGAATTCCCACCAGCAAAAGATTGAGAGCAGGTTCTCTATTTTTCAGTCGGAAAAAGTTCCGATCAGAAATTCCGATCGTCTGAAGCAATTCCGATGCGCAAAATTCCTACGCATGCTCAGAAACAATTTGACGCACGCTCGGAGGCATTGAACTTCATCTTCTCGGCTCGCTGTAGTGTTGTACGTCACCGCGTTCTTGACGGTCGAAAGTTCGGCGAACTTTTGTGTGACCGTGTGTATGCAAGACAAGCTTGAGTGGAATTCCGGGGCTTCTTTTTTAGATGTGGTGTTTACAAGTTAAAACCATTTTTTTTTGCTAGAAAATTACTTAGAACCCCCAAACATTATACATTTTTTTTTCTAACACCCTAGAGAATAAAATGACGGTTGTTGCAATACTTTCTGTCACACCGTATTTGCGCAGTGGTCTTACAAGAGCACTTTAAAAAAAAAACAAAAAAAAAAAAACACTTTTTTTAATTAAAAAATAAGACAACAGTAAAGTTAGCCCAATT
This sequence comes from Aquarana catesbeiana, assembly GCF_042186555.1. NCBI lineage: Eukaryota > Metazoa > Chordata > Amphibia > Anura > Ranidae > Aquarana > Aquarana catesbeiana. The sequence goes on along the minus strand of NC_133326.1, from coordinate 53,133,938 downwards.
TTTTTTATATTGTGAAAGATAATGTTACGCCGAGTAAATTGATACCCAACATGTCATGCTTCAAAATTGCGCCCGTTCATGGAATGGCGACAAACTTTTATCCTTAAAAATCTCCATAGGTGACATTTAAAAAATTCTACCGGTTGCATGTTTTGCGATACTCAGGAGGTCTAGAGCTAGAATTATTACTCTCGCTCTACCGATCGCGGCGATACCTCACATGTGTGGTTTGAACGCTGTTTTTATATGCGGGAGCTGCTCACCTATGTGTTCGCTTCTGCACGCGAGCTCGGCGGGACAGGGCGCGTTTAAAAAAAAATTTTATTATTATTTATTTTACCTTTTATTTTTTATTTTTACAATGTTTTAAAAAAAATGGTGTCACTTTTATTCCTATTACAAGGAATGTAAACATCCCTTGTAATAGAAAAAAGCATGACAGGACCTCTTAAATATGAGATCTGGGGTCAAAAAGACCTCAGATCTCATATTTGGACTTAAATGCAAAAAAAAAAAAAAAAAATGTTGTCATTTTGAAAAAATGACAACAAAAAAATGTGCCTTTAAGACGTATGGGCGGAAGGGACATTTTAACGTTGCTTCCACCCTGCTATGGCATGGAGACGAGTGGGGACCATCTTCCCCTTACTTGTCTCCATACTTAACAAGGAGACAGACGCGATCGCCTCCGCCGCTGACGACGGATCCGGTAAGCGGCGGAGGGCACCGGATGGCGGCGGGAGGGGGGGGGCCCCTCTCCCGCCACCGATAAATGTGATCTTGTGGCGAATCCGCCGCAGAGACCACTTTTATCTTGTAGCCGACTGCCGGCCGAACACGAAGATACCGGGGTTATGCCAGCTAGTTGCTGCCATAACGATATCCGTCCCCAAAGTAGGGACGTACATCGGCGTGTGGCGGTCAGCAAGTAGTTTTAAATTAACAAAGTTACAAATTATAAATGAAACATGTTTGGGTGGCACCTTGTTCCAAATGATGCTGTTGCTTTCTAGTGTGATTTGTCGCTTTGATCCTAATCTCTCTCTCTCTCTGATTTTCCCACAGATACTTTCTGATATGCCATATGAACTAGCTGCAGATTACTTTGCATTGGGGATCTTACTATTTCAAGCAGCCTTTGCTGAATATCCTTTCACCCGCGAGCTCGGTCAACTTCAGGACCCCATATTGTGGGCCGAGCCATGTTACCCAGACAATGCTGACCCCATCTTCGTCGGCTTTCTAAACAAGGTAAGTAGTGACACAGTCACAGCAGGACAAGGAAAGTAGACATATAGGCTCAGCCAATGAGCCAGTGCACTTTTTACATGTGGGCTGAACTTCACTTGCTTTGGGACGCTGAAGTAAGTGAACCCCCATTCATTATGATTGTAAAAAAAAAAAAAAAAAAAAAAGGCTAAGAGGTGGAGGAAACCTATCACATGACTTTGAATAATGTCATGCAACATCGCTCTCCTCCAATGAACAAGCATTCTTTGCAGCATTATGCGGAGAACACACCACAGACTCCACATTGCGCTCTGTATTTTATTAATAGGATATAAATTACCAGCGCCGTGTGGAGTATTTCCTGCAATGTGCGGACAGTGGAAGCTGCAGATCCTTAGGCCCCTTTCACAGTGGTAGGGTCCGCCTGCTCAGTAGGGGATTTCTCCACTGATCCAGCGGATTACAGGTCCATATCCACTCCACTGATGTAGAGCTGACACAGCCCGCTGTAATCTTTGGGCTGTAAGATGGAGATGGACCGCCTGTCCGTTTCCATCTGACTGTCAGCTGATCCGATCTGTAGGATGGATGGGGAACGAATACATATCTGTTTTTAGTGGACAGGATCAGATCGGATGTCGGCGGGTGTCAACGGACACATCAGCCGTTCCATAGAGAGCAATGGATGGTCCTATCGGGTCCACCTAAAAAACTGACAGGCAGACCTGATTGGTCTGTCCGTGTGAAAGAGGCCTTACAGACCTCTTTGCAATTTTGTGTCATTACTATCATCTTATGCTTTTCTCTTTTTTTTTTTTTTTTTTTTTTCCCCCAATAGCTTCTGTGCAAAGATCCACAGATGTGCAAAGCAGAAGTTGCCAAGATTCAAGAGGATCCATTCTTCAATGGTATAAATTGGAAGGAGGTGGAGGTGGAGGCAGGAGAAGCTCGCCCGCCATTTTCTATACGTCGAAAGGTAAGTAAAAATTTTGAGCTGTATGTGTAGTCCGCCAGCCTGTCACTGTACACGTGGCTGTGACCGATATCGACACTTTTTGGGGGATTATAGAGGGGGGGGGGGGAATGTTTGTGAGACAGTATCATTGTGCCTTGAGAGAAACCATATTTATGAAAGAATTTGAATACTACAAGTTCACGTATTATAATTGTGCAGCAATTTTATTTTCCATCTTAGCTGTACTTGGAATATTACTCATCAGATTGAGAGTCCAGGTGAAGCTGGGAGACCAAGTGTCAAACTGTGAATTTGAAAGTATATCAAATGGCAGACCTCAGGAGCTCTCACTAGGGTTGCCACCTTTTCTTCAAGCCAAACCGAACACAGGGCAATTTTTTTTATTTTTTGCAGTAAAGACTATAGGATTATAAAAGACTTGGGACACATTTGGGTGCCCCAAAGAGAGTAGTAATGTAGTGCACAAAGCGTGCCAGTGGGAGTGGCCAAATTGCCCTGACATCATCACCCCACCCTTCAGGGATGCCAAACCTACCCCCAAACAGCCGCCCACAGCGGCAACAGATTTGTGTATGACTATCTCGGTCATTTGGGGAGCCACAGCCTGGTCTTAATAATGTGTCCAGGTTTCAGGTGGACGGAAACCCTGACACATGATTCAAAACCTGAACTGTCTGGGTGAATCCTGGACAGGTGGCAACCCTAGCTCTCACCCCAACTCTCAACCTGAAGACTCAAGAGAAGTGAGTAAAGTGAAATAAGGGGAGTCTGCTCAATTCTAATATTGAAAATCCATATCCTTATGTATGCAAAGTGGTAACTTATATTTGACATCTCACAATCATATGAACTTTAATGGCCCACAGAGGTCATAGATGCATTTCTTTTAATTATTAGTGTATCTCATTGGTCTCTTTTTCTTTTTCAGGGCTTCAGGGACATGACAAGAGAGAAGTTACCCTTGTACACCGTCAAAATGGAATTAAGTATTTTACCCGAAGATCATCTGCTGTTCCGTGACATTTCCTTTGTCACCGAGGATTGGATAGCCATGTAGAAGCTGAAACGATAACTTAACACACCAACTTCTAGCTTATGGAAAACATAAATCACTGCAAAGCATTTCAGACTTAGTACTATTTTTCAAGCATCTACCCACATTAAATTCAGCAACCATTATTTAACCTTACAAATCGGGGCTTTAAACAGACCCCTGACATCTTACTATTAAGACACGACAGTTAACGGGGGAACTCGGGACAGTTATAGGGCAGCCTGAGGACAGTAATAGAGGGGACCGGGGACCGTAATGTAAGAGAGGGCTGAGGACAGTAATGGGGGGGCGTGCAAGACAGTAGTGGAGGGGACAGTAATAGAGGGAGCAGAGGAAAGTAATGAAGGGGACAGGAATAGGGTGTTCAGGACAGTAATGCAAAAGGGGGCTGAGGACAGTAATGGGGGAGCTCAGGAAACATTTATGGGGCACAAGACAGTAGTGGAGGAGACTGACAGTAATGGGGTCACTGAGAACAGAAATAGGAGGGCTCAGGACATTAATGGGGTTGCTGAGGACAGTAATTTTGGGGGACTAAGAACCGTAATGGGGGGAGCTGAGGACTGTAATGGTAGGGCTCAGGACATTAATGGAGTTGCTGAGGACAGCAATTTAGGGGGACTAAGAACAGTAATGGGGGAGCTGAGGACTGTAATGGGGGGCACGGGACAGAAATGGGAGGGCTCAGGACATTAATGGAAGGGACTGAGAACAGTATGTTTACCAATATGTTTGGTGCTGAATCTGAAATACCATGCAGTGGTTTATGTAAGTTTTTACAATATTAGCTAGTTTTCATTGCTTACATGGTGTGTGCCAACATCTATTATCAGTTGTCACAGCTCTAGTGCCCCTCACAGTAGAAGTGATTCTTTGCTTAGGATCATACAATCTTTGGTGGCATTTGACTTATCCCATAGGTTAGGTAAGTATGTGCAAAAAAAAAAAAAAAAAAAAGTTAAATTGATAGATAAGATAATATAGATGAAGTAGATAAGGTAAGTACCTTGGCATACATACATACATACATACATACATACACACACGTATGTGTGCAAAAAAAAAAAAAAAAAAAAAAAAAATTCATTTTACCTACAGGTAAGCCTCATTGTAGGCTTACCTGCAAGTAAAAAATGAAAAAAGGGTATACAACCACTTTAATTATGTATTGTATAGTATATTTTTAGTTATTAGTTTGATCAGTGTATTGTAAGTGGGGGTGGGGAGCGCTAAATAATTATTAAAGAAACATAGAAAAAAAAATTCCGTTCCGTATGAACTACAGATAATTCATTCAAGTAGTGAAAACCAGCCTGCCTGTGTGAATGAAAATTGAACAAAAACATAAACCTAAAGGCAATACAGGATAATTGTGTTCAATAATAATTGTGCAACCGTAACATATGATGTCAAAAAAATTGTGTAAATCAAATATGCAATATAGTAGAAAGGTCCAGCAAAGGTGAAATTCATTATAATGGAATCCTGATGTGAATCTTGATAACAAGGCGCGAGCAGCAAAATCCCTTCACAATCACTGAAAAACACCAATGTGCTCATGGAAATGGATGTCAGCTTACCAGATGAATTTGACCAATTTAACGAAAAAAAAAGGTCAAATAGGCTTTAGCAAGATAATGCTTGCTGCAATGGAGAAAAAATGAACCAAACTCTTGTCCTCATATCACAGGGTCTCACGCATGGGACATAAAATAGATGGAGAGGAACCAAACATAGTGTAACACCATTTATTTAAAAACTTGAATAAAAACAAAACATAACCAAATGGCTACTCACATATAAGGTGCCATCGCCCGGCACTGAGGCTAAGAAGCGTATCTTTTGGGTGGGGGAATCTGCTCTGTAGGAGAAGTTCCCAGATGATCGCGGCAGCAGCGTGCGTTCCACCCTCGACAGACAGACGAACCACGGAAGCCGGATGTGATGTAATTGCGTGACCAAGTACCGCCTCTTGGCTATGCTTTGTTTTTAAATAAATGGTGTTACACTATGTTTGGTTCCTCTCCATCTATTTTATGTCCCATGCGTGAGACCCTGTGATATGAGGACAAGAGTTTGGTTCATTTTTTCTCCATTGCAGCAAGCATTATCTTGCTAAAGCCTATTTGACCTTTTTTTCATTAAATTGGTCAACCTCATCTGGTAAGCTGACATCCATTTCCATGAGCACATTGGTGTTTTTCAGTGATGGTGAAGGGATTTTACTGCTCACGCCTTGTTCAAGATTCACATCAGGATTTCATTATAATTAATTTCACCTTTGATGGACCTTTCTACTATATTGCATATTTGATTTACACAATTTTTTTGACATCATATGTTATGGTTGCACAATTATTAATGAACACAATTATCCTGTATTGCCTTTAGGTTTATGTTTTTGTTTATTCAATTTTCATTCACACAGGCAGGCTGGTTTTCACTACTTGAATGAATTATCTGTAGTTCATGCGGAACGGAATTTTTTTATATATTAGTTTCTTTAATAATTATTTAGCGCTCCCCCCCCCCTTTACATTTATGCATTAATGAATTTTATTCATTTTGTTTAGGGTGTAGCTGCTTTATTACATCATTTTTGTGGCGCAGCATATTCATTATTTATTCACTGATCAGTGTATTGACCCACTGCCAGTACCATGTGACCAATCACAGCAGATCACATGACACTTGTAAACAATGGATGCTTCCTTTCATGCCATTGTGTACAATTGTGTTTCTAGCTGTGATTAATCAGTGATCACATGTACAGACAGGGACAATCACAGCTCATCTGTACCATGTGATTAGCTGTGGCCAATTACAACACACTGAATTTATCAGTTTCAGTAAAAATGGTTGCTTATGCCAGTGAAATTCCCTGTCAAAGTGTGACAGCATTGAAAGCTGAAAATTGACCTGGGCAGGAATGGGGTGAAAATGCTCGGTAGTGAAGTGGTTAATAAAAAGGGTATATATTAGTGCTCCATGGCTAGAGCAGAATCATTCTGTAAAACTGCAGCGCCAGCAATGAGTGGGCCAGCATCCCCCCCAACTGCAGTCAATGAGTTTGATGCATCAAAGGGGTAACCATGATTAAAAAAAAAAAAAAAAAAAAAAAAAGAATTTAGGCTTTAACAAGTACTCCATAATTCCACTTGGTGAATTTCCACATTTCACATCCAACAGACTCTGGTTTTGTCAGTCTATACACAGCAATACCACAATAGTAAACAAAAACAAGCAAAACACAAAGGGTAAGGGGGTATTTATTTTCAAATTTGTTTCGAATGTACAAAAAATAAAAAAAAAATTAACGAAAACCAATACCATCAAATTGTAGAACCCCCTCCCCCCCAACCCTATCCCTCCCAACCTAGATGGAAAAGTGGTGCCCCCCTCAAGCCACAAATAATTGTAAGGTCCTTGGATGTTTCCAACAGTGCATCTAAGAAATCTCTAATCAACTGCCATGTTCCCTTCAGGAAGGTAAGTGTCGCTTCAGTGTCCACACTGTTTTCCCAGTAGAACCCAGTAATGTCAGGATGACAACCCCACCCTGGAAAAAAAAAATACCAATTTGAGGACATAATCTCATTTACAACTCTTCTTTTTTCTTCTTTTTGGGTTTTTCATCTTCTGTCACAATTGGAGGATTGGTTGCTTCCTTCTTCAGATAGCTAAGGAAGTCGCTGACCTCTCTGCCACCCTGAAACACATACATAGCAGTTTAATGTCTAGAAATTAAAAGACAGTTTTGCAGGACTAATAAACCTACAAGATATGGGGCAACTCTTCTCCAGGTCAAGGTTAGTCTTAATGCAATCGGGGTTAAAACAACCTGATAACCACAAAAGCAGCTGGCCTTTGAGTCACTGGAATAGCACTACCTTCCACTTTAAGGCCTAAAGTTTCCATGACCTGGAGGCACAGGGAAATACACTGCTTACCTCATATCTCTTTGGACTCTGCTTGCTTCCAGCTGGTGCAAAGTAGATTGTTGGGAACCTAAAAACAAACAAAACACAAATTACACTGGTGAAAAGCAAGCCAAAGCAAACTGACTTCATGCCCAAGTCCAACACTATGACCTGCTGTGAAGTTGGGTTTTAAAATAGACAGAAGGACACGTGCAGGATTAAGGTCACCTCACAATGTACAGTTTAAATGTCTTTCTCCATAGGGATAGAGGGTGCAATACCTCACTCCAGCAGGACCCTCCAGTGGTGCACCCCCATCTCAAAGCTTTCTCTAAAAAGGTGCTCCAGGGCAGTCACACCCTGCCTACTCCACATACAATAGCCTTACATTGTATGTGATGCTGAAGGCCTGCCCACAGCACCCAAGGGAGAAGAACCACACCGGGGCTACCCAGAGCAGAGGGTAAGGTAAAGTAATGCAACAGGCCTATAACCCTTGTAGTGATGCTCAAGTTCCCCATCAGTCAGTTTTGATGGGATTGGGGGTGGGGGGGGACCAGGAGGAGCCATGCCTAGTGGGAGATCACAGTGATCACTGCTAGCGGCAAAAGCCACAAGCAATAATTGCATTTTAAAAACAGTCAGGCTGGATGTACCCAAGTTGATCAAATGATCAACTTGGACCCATACATGAATCACATCCTTACATCTCAGTCAGTCCCAGCTGAACTGGCCAAGATTAGAACAGTCTATGGCAGTGGTTCTCAACTCCAGTCCTCAGGACCCACCAACAGGCCAGATTTTAAGTATTACCTTGGGGGAGATGCAGACTAGAATACTGCAATCACTGAGCAGCAAATGATATCACCTGTGACGTATTTCAGTTATCTTGCAAACCTGGCCTGTTAGTGGGTCCTGAGGACCGGAGTTGAGAACCACTGGTCTATGGCCTGTTTAAGAAAGCCAAAGAAACCTCTTGACTCCCAAATCAATCACTACACCGTTCTTGTTAAATGCAAAATTTGTATTCTGACAAGTACTGTCAAAGCCGAGAGCTACTCTGACAATGCAGCTCTTAAAAGGCTGTCATCAACCCATTATAATAGTAAATTAAAGTAAAGTTCAAGGAATGTGAAACTCACAAAACATGTTCAGAAATGGTGAAAGGATGAAGGGCTAAAATATGGCATTTCCCAGTAAATTATATTAGCTTTTGCATGCCAAGTACCAAGAAACAAGGCAGAACAGCTTTACTATCCTGCAGTCATTTAAACAATTTAGACATAAATTAGATGTTAATAAATCAAAGATTTATTGGTATATAATATCTAAACCAGAAGACTTCGTGCTCGTTCACATGAGCTTTGGTTTCTGATGAGCGATCCATGTTGCTCTTCAGCAAGCATTGTATCACCTCTTCACCGCCTGCTTTAACACCTTGATCGCTGCGGTTGCTGGGAGCTTGCAGAGTGGGCCCCATTCACTTGAGTGAGTCTCTTTCAGCGAGTACACCTACCAAAAGACAGGCTGCTGTCTTCATTAGCTGCAGAGGCAACGGCTGAGCAGTAAAAGCACTGCTCAACTGCAGGGTTTTCCTAGCATGAATGAGCCCCTTAATCTGCTATACAATGACAGTGGATACACATTTTCATACAGCATTCAGAGTTTACTTGAATCAAAAAGGCTGGCAATTGATTCAAGTATTGTATTTGTGGGGCCTGAACGTCCTGGCTAGAGCACCTGATCAGTTCGTGGACTTCTATATTGGCAGTGGAGCTGGGGTAACATTTTGTTAATCTTCAGAGTTTATCTTTCTCTCAGTAGCACACTAGTGTACTTACCCTCTGACTTCAAAGTGAGGAGGCACATCATTGGCTGTGGCGTCCATCTTGGCAATAACAATGTTTGGATCTCCAGCCAGCTGTTAAAAAGGTGTCAACGTTTTATTAAAGTGATCTACAACCACATGGAAGACATACATGACAGCCACCCCACCCACTGACATACAAGCAATTGTACAGTGTGAAGTGTTCATACCTTCTCTCCGAGTTCCTTGTATTTGGGCTCCAGGTTCTTGCAGTGTCCACACCAAGGAGCATAGAACTCAATGAGAACATCTTTGCTGTCATCATTTACAAGCTCGTCAAAGTTTTCAGCCACAACCACCTTAAAAAACAGAAAACTACAGTAAGAATCTCAAAAAAAAGTATGCAAGGGCAGATCAAACACCCTGGACCAGAACCCTATGAGGTGAGGACAGGACCACCAGATATGTACTACATCCCCTTGTTTGCCACACCCCCTGAGGCACCGGTCGCTGTAGGATGGGTTTGAGCTCGCTATCCGGCCCGGGACCCAGTTCCATCGTAGGAGAACTTTGTATGCAGCTTCCAGGGTAGCTGTGTTGAAGGAGCACTTAGCCACGGAGGACCAGGCCCTGTCCCACGGTTACTTATAAGACGCAGTTGCAGGGGAGTCTATAGCGTTTAGAGAATAAAATCATCGAGATGGTACCTGGGGAACCAGGGGAGTCCTGATATTTCTGTACTGCAAAAGCACATTATCTGAACATAGGAGTAAGAAACTATGAACTGGTCTATGGCAAACAGAACATTTTTAGCAACCATGAATAGAAGGTTGGTCAATGAGCTTGCCAAGTGTTTCTCTGCATTTCTGCACATTTATAAAAAAACAGTTACATAGGTGCCCTGCTGTCACTTTTGCGCCTTTGTGAGAAAACAAGCCTGATTAACCAAGAAAAAAAAATGCTTTGACTCGCCCAAGGAATTTTTCTTTTTTTTTTAAACTCTAAATTTAGGGCACAAATATATTTACCACAAAATTGAGTGATATCAGAGATGAGGTCGCATCGACATGTGCATCTTTGCTCCTGCATGTGAAGAGCTCAAATTTTTGGGGGGGCGGAGTTTAAAATGTTCGGGTGTAACTATTTTTTACACTTACTAAACTTTCTGATCACATTGTGGACAAAACATTGGACCAAGCAGTAAAGGCTGGATGAGCATCATGAAAGGCAAGTTGATGCAGAAACAGACGGGGGGAGGTTTAGGAGGTACTGGTTCTGGACATGATCCAACAGCTGCAGTAAAAGGGTTACTAGTTACTATATAAAATGGGCTCCTAACCATCATGCATGGGGCGGTCCAGTATTTTCTTGATACCAAACCGTTGCTCTCACCTTGACTGGGCCATCATTGTTTTCAGGAATTGGCTCAGACTTCATGTATCTCTTCAACTTGCCATCAAAGTAATCCTGAAGGAAGCGATCCAATGCTTTCCCATCACGACTATGGAAGGAAAAAAAAAATAAAAAATTAAATAAAGTTTTGATCTGCATTGCTTCCTACACACTGGTTAGAATCAGTAATGCATGAAAACACCAAAGGTATGATCAGCATGTCTACTGCAGTGTACTCGTAGATCTCAAGCTGGTGATAACCTGTCCTATTAAAAAAGGTCCCCCCCAATCTTGTAGAAATACTAGTTTCTTGGCCATCATGCCAATCCCATGGCTTCACTGTTTTGATTAGTCCACTGAACACGCATATAACCAGTCAAGTTCAGATACTTGTGCCTGACCAGCAACACTCTTAAATGGGAAAGACAGAAAGTGAGCATCAAGCTGAGAACTGGCAACCATTAAAGAGCTTGGGTCAGAAGATCAGAAAACGGAAACAATGATGTATGTACACCCTAGACTAAATTTATGTCAATAGCCAATTTTTGCCAAAAATGTAATATTTAGGCGAGCAAAAGTCTATTGAAGAGGAACGCAAGTCCTTTTGCTCCCTAGCTGATGCGGAGATGTGAAACAGGGCTCTGCCTGGCCATCTGTGCAAGGGCAGCAATTTCTGAGCATGCATAAACATGGTGAAGTTTGGGATTTCCAGAACCGCTCAGTCTTAGTGCATGCAGAGATGTACCACAGGGCTATGGTAGGATCCAAAAGCCCTTTGGCACATCTGTGCATGAGTAGTATCTGGGGAGGGAGAAATTTGACTAGACTGAAAATGAACAGTCACTGCTGAGAAGTTGCACCACTTGCTCACCCTGCCCTTCTATTCATACTGCTTGTATTACAACTTTCATACAACGCGTTTTCGGTGAATGGAGGAGCAGTTGAATGTTCGTCTCCATTCACAAAGCAGGCAGGTTGCACAACTTGTGGCAGCAACTGCTGTTAACCTTTACAGCACCGGAAGACAACCACCCAGGGCAGTATTTGGGACGATGGAGGCAACAGAGGAAGATTGTAGCAGCCTGCAGGTAATGGGAGATAGATAGACATACCATCTTGTATGCAATAAACCTTATAGCAAACTTCCTGTCCAATCAATAATCCACCGCAGAATGCCATTCAGCCTTGTAGCCTAGATATACACCCGTCCCCTCCTTCACCCACTCCTTTAACACACAATTAGTATACAAGAAAGACCAATTTTTACAGCCCTGAGCCTGCACTGTGGCAGTGCTGTGCATGAAGCAGAGATCGACATGCCTATGGTGTACTGTGTGCATGTGCCTGGCTCATAGACCCCATTCTATTTCCAAACTGCCCGATGTGGGGCAAAGCAAAATTCTATTTTAAGTAGAACAGGGCTTAACATTTTCCATTTTGGATAATTCAAGGGAGGATTACATCCAGTCAGATTTTTTTTTTTTTTTTTATGCCAACTGTCACATTGTCAAGATTTACCTTCACTCCCTGTCCCAGAGCCAAATAGGAAGCAAGAGGAAATCCCTGCAAATTAAAAGGAATTCCTTGGTGACCCCCCGGTCACCAGAACTAGTGTCCCCATTGGAAGGTTTACCCTCTTACTTTTCTGGAGGATAGCCTAAAATTTGGTATTTTCTATTACTTTCAATAATGGTGAACAGGACAAATAGAGGGTGAATCTCCCCAACAGGAGCACAGTCAGCAATACAATCTGACAGGTGTTCTAATGCCTCTTATCAAAAAAAAAAAAAAAAAAAAAAAAAAAAAAAAAAAAAGGTTTTGCCATTATAGTTTAATAACACTTTGAAATCTTTGGCCCATTAAAACTGACACTTACGAAAATTCCTCCTGCATGGCATATTTCTCGCCCTTAGCGGTTTTGATTCCAACAACAGGAAGGTCACCAGTACTGGCATCCAAACCAAACTCTGACACCTCGTGTGCAAAGGATTTGCGGTTGGCAATGGCAAAGTTGAGCTTGTGTCCGGCATCGAGAAACTTCTTTGCAATCATCATTACCCTGGAAAGAAGGACTAGTTAGTATGGCAAATAAGCAGGAATTTTCCAGGTCTCCGATGCACAAAAATTTACCGACAGTCCACTCAAGACCGATACTTGTTGCATCAAATCTCACCAGCCTCTTACTTGAAGGATCTTTAACAGCTAAGCACAATCTCAAGAATTGTGTTTACAAGTGTTTTAAAACAAAGGTTTCTATTCACAAAATTATGCATGAAACATTTGCAACCCAACAATGTCAGGGTGGTAAAGAGAAAATCCCACACCCCAATTTTGTTTCAACCACTTTGGCTAAAATATATTTGCCTACAGCCATTGCTGAACTCCTGAAATTTTTTTTATAAAGACCACACTGGCTTCATTACCACCATCGTCAACCAGAAACTATTACACATCAGGCGTTAGGAACGTCCAAGGCCTGAGCATACATTCCCTCACCCCCTCCTACCCAAAAAAAAAGAATAAAAATTAAAAAAAAAAAAAAAAAAAAAAAAAGGTACTCACCCATTTTTAATCCACTCCAGCCTGGTCACATGATGTATCTCCAGGAGCACACATCAGCTGGGAATTCCAGGAGCCTTGACATTCACTCATGCTCAGGTGTTGTCAGGGCTCCCTTCTCTTCCCTGCAGCAGCCACTACCTAACATAGGGGAGCTGGAACTGCGGGATCACAACCAGATCGGATTACAAATACAGATTAGGCAGAATAGGTAGGAGTGTGGATGGAACATTTTTAAATAATGGCCTTAGGCTGTTCTTCCACTTTAACACCAGTAAAGCCAATAAGTTGACATTATGACCAGGGAACCTCGTGAGGTTAGTTGTAGTAAAATTTTTCACAAGAGAAATGTGTTCTTTAACATGGCGTAGACAATTCTGTATGTTCTGATTTTCAACAAGCACTGAGCTGCAGCATATAAATGGTGATGTAGCTACATTATGAGCATTCCAGTTTAAATGCATTTTCAGAGCAGGAAACTGGAGTTAAAAAAAAAAAAAAAAAAAAGCCTAGATAAATCCCTGCTTTCTGATTGTGCGCTCCGTTTTAATCTTCCTGGTTTGACAGACTTTAAAGTGCATGTTACCATCTCAATATTACTATTACAATACTACTTCTTGCAGCTGTATTCAGTAAACTTAGCTGATAAAGATAGCACACAATGTCAGCCATTGAGATAAGAAGGCAGTCAGATAAGCAGGCAAAGGCAAACTGCCAATGTGCAATCTTGGCTTGCCAAAAAAAAAAAAAAAAAAAAAAAAAAAAAAAAAAAAAAAACACACACACACACCTTATGACCCACAGCAGAGAGGGAGGAGAAGCAATGGCAATTCTATTTGGTTTTTAATCAAATGCTCCTGCCATATGCATCTTAACAGAGCATTTGTCATTATCTGATCCAGGTAACTATAGTAAATGTCACCTCACACCTCTGGGTATCTTAGATATGAAGATGCATCCTGCACTATAAAACGAAGAGCAGCTCACCTGTTCCTCCAATAGTTGGAGCCCTTAGGGTTCTTCTCATAGTCTACATCATAGTAGGCCACAAGCAGGTCTTTTCCTTGGATTGATTCTCTGTTGTCTTCATTCATGTGTGGGCAGATTCCAAATCTATAGAAAGAAAAAAAACCCATTTATATAGACTACACAAATGTGACATGACCATTTCCTTAACAGGTGAGATATGTAATGGCACAGGGCTCCTAGAATGGGGAGTTTGCTCTTAAAACTGGCATTCCATACACAAGGCATAGAGTTAAAAAAAAAAAAAACCAAAAAAAAAAAAAAAAACAAAACACACGACAGCTACCTCTAGCGCCTTTTAAAAGAGGTTTATTTTTTTAGGATTCACACTTACCTAGGTGGATGCAGCATCGGACCGATGATGCATCTGTACCCCACCGCCTATTCAGTGAGAACCGAGCCACTGAACACTGCCATTGCCTCATCTCCCCGAGCGGAGAGCTGCTGCCTGTCAGCTGCTCTGCTCCTCCATGCTCACTGGAGCACTGAGCTGTGGAGGGGCTCGCCGAGACTGCCATAAGTCCAGGCACCTGATGGATCCAGACTTCCCAAGTCGGATGACGCGGTGCCTGGACTGATATTTGTGACATCAGCAGTGAGCGGACTTCAGACAGCTCCCCACTGAAAACGGGTCACAGGAGTGCAAAACAAAATTGCACTCCTGTGACCCATAGGAGAAGCCCAGCCAAACGAGCTAAGGTTGGACTTCAAGTAGAAAGAAAATCTTGACCAATGTCCCCTCAATAAGGGCGCCTTTAAAGCGGAACTAAATTTACCTATATTTCAATGATCTGACGCCTGTGAGGTCTCTCACCCCATCTTCTCCCTGGCTTTTTCTTAGGTGCTGGTCTTTGGTCCCAGCACAGTGGCACCATGCCAGAAATGTAACCTGGAGCTGTGCATGAGCAGCTCAGTTTACTTTCTGCAGGAGATTGCAAGCACGCTGCCAAGTTTTTACTGCAGAAAAGAACGCATTTCTCTTCAAGAACATAAAATGGTGATTGTATTGGTCCAGCAGCGCACCAACACCTTTGCAGCCATTGTGCCATTTGCTGGGTGTCTGGTGTGCTCCTGCACCTTTAAGAAGGGGTGGGCTCTCCTTCAGCCACCTGCCCTCATTTATCCATCAGAATGCATGTGCCTCCACTGTGGAGACACTCATATTTTAGCGTTAGGACCACAGATACCAGGGTGCCGTGACGAGGCTCTGTGGCTTACGCATGCGTTTGTTAGAATGCATTCAGATAAAAAAAAAACCTTCTGCCTTTAAAACCACCAGCTGTGTGTAGAAAAACCATAAAATACATTTGCAATAACCCAAAACATGAAGGGAAGATAGAAAAGAAAAAAGCACACAACGCTTCCTATAATGCATTGAATCAATCTTTGATGATCATCAAAATATACATGAATGGAGACAAATGCAGAATAATGTTTCACTCCACCTCCAGTGGACACTGCAGCATTGAATTTTTTTTTTATTTTTTTTTAAAGGCCAATAGTGCAGAGTCCCTTTAAACAACCGGAATAAGCTATAATGAATAATCAGACTCCTTCTCAGAAGCCTCAAAGGAAAAACAGAGCACCGTTTCTAAAAGCAATCGTTTATCGATCTTCATTACAAACTTACTCTAAAAGCATACAAAACCGCTGAGCAGAGCGCTGTCAGTGTTAAAAGGAGAGAGCGTACTCCGGCCTCATGGACTAGATGATTTTATCACTGGTATCAGCCGGTTTGAGCTGTGTGCAACTTCTTCTCCAATCTGCCAGTTGATGGATGAGCTATTTTTGGAAGCTTTTTAAGGCTTTTTTTTTTTTAGAAACCGGAGCATTTTTTTCTCTGAGCTATCCTATGGGGAATTTCATTAGGCTGATTTTTCCAAGGAAAGGAGTCTGATCTTTTATAGCTTATCCCAGCTGTTTAAAAAGGTACTCTGCACCATTGTAGAATATGGTCCAATGCACTAGGTGGGAGATGGGAGGTGGATTGGAACATGGTCTCATTTTTCTCTATTCATGTTAAATTTGATCAAAGGAGATTAAATATAATGGACTAAAGAAAACTATTAAAATATTTTCAAAGATGTCAAGTTTCTTCTCACTTCATCGTTGTGACCATGATCTATCCAGCAGGGGAACAATAAACCTCTAACCTACCACACTATCTAAAATAAAATTCTCTACAGTAAACTTTAAGGCCTCATACACAATGGACTTTTACAGCGGCTGTTTTTGGCTTCAGGTTTTATTCTGCAGGTAGTCAACTCCCCAGCATGTTCTCCTAGGCTGTTTTTGTCAGGGGTGTTTTCTGGCTGAAAAAAAAAAAAAAAAAAAAAAAACCCCAGAACTAGTGGGTTTTAAGTGGAGTTTTTCAGCTGTAAAAAAATGCTCCAAGCTAACGCTACTGCCATTTTTAAAATGTCCAGTTTGCATAAAGCTGAGCTCCGGGAATTAGGCAAAATTGCCTCCACACTACATGGGTTAAATGCGTGTCTAATCTAGGGGTGCATTTACTAAACTTATTCCTCATTCCAGTAGCACACTCAATTTGTGCGATCGCTTCACTGCTACCACCTCTAAGTCTTCATGTACACGGGACATTTTTACCTCTACTAAACTATTTAACTTGACAGATCGTAACCCACGTTTAAACCGTCCGATTTGACACATAGCCAAACATGAACGCATGTAAACGAAGCGCAGCTAAAACGCAAGTTACCACGTTTAGTGCTTGAAATGCCTGTAAACTCAATTTCCGAATGCCTTTTTTGCGTTCCAAAAAAGTCTAAACTCAACTGCCTAGAAACGACTCCGTGTACATGTACAGATAAGATGAGAGGAGAGATCAGGAGCAGTTGAAAAAAAAATGCCCAACTGCTCCTAAACGTCCGTTTACCACTAGCAGTGTACATGAGGCCTAAGTGGCTTCAGGCCCTGTTTGCATGCTCACCTTGTGTACAATGCGGGGTTAATAGGTCACTGCATGTGGGGACACCAAGGGACTTGCCAGACTGGAGCAGGGCTGAAGCCAATAGGGTAATACACTAGACTAGTATTTCACTCATGCAGTGTGGTGGCCCGACTGCAAGGGTGGATTTTCTCTATTGACAGCACTTCAGCTCTAAGGGTAGGATCTGATCTCAAGCAGGATGCAAAAAGTATGGCGACAACCTAAGCTGCCAAACAGAGGTATCCAAAAACACACACACTTCTACAAAACCAAAACGACTTACATGTTCTCCTGGATGAACTTCTTAATTTTATGTGATGTAATTTTCTCGTCTGCTGGGAGGGAGACAGTGCTATCTTCAAACTTGTTTGCAAGACGAGGTGGACGGAACAGAACGACACCCCTACGAAAATCAAAAGGTTAATGGATTTATATAAATCTGCTTCTGTTCCATAAATTCTCTGCAAGTCAGTCGGGTGCACTTACTCTCCATTTGAGTCATATTTATTCACCAGCTCATCGATATCAGTGTGAGCAAACCGGTAATTCTCTCTCAGAGTGTTGGCAGCCTTCAGGAACTCCTGATGGGGATCACTGTACAGATCACGGAAGAAGCCTACAACAGAATGGACACGTTGTACGCTGGTCTCAGACTGCTTGTCGTCATTAAGACATTTTTTATAAAGAGCTGAGAGATTTACACTCACCAATCACTGAGGCATCAGAATCTGAAACAAATTTCTCAAACTCATCCAAAGAGCGCAGAGCCACTGATGCAGGGCCAGATTGCTTCTTCATAGTGCTGACAATCCCATCTAAGGGAACAAAAAACACTTATTGCAAACTGCTGCAAAATACTACTAATATTTGGAATATTTTGTAGACGTACTCAGAATTAGTACTAAATCGGCATGTAAAATGGATTTAAACCCTTCCCATCAGCCATACGCATATAGATGGCAGCACAGAAATGGGCCTTGTCCCAAGTGTGTTGCCGTTGTGTGTCAGGACTCAGGAGTACATTCCCAGCACTGACCCCTACTGGTCAGGAGTTCTGATCAGCATCCAGTAGATCAAGCTCTTGTTACTATGGCTTTTTTTTTTTTTTTTTTTTTTTTTTTTTAGAGATTTTTTTTTTTTTTTTTCTTTTCACAGCATAAATATAGAATACTAAATTTTAGTAACCAACTACAATTCAGAAGCTGGGCTTCCTCTAGTTCTTTTAATGTGAAACCCCATTCAACCAAGTTCCTTCGTGTGCAACATGGTCAAACAATTTTAAAATCTAGCAGTCCAAGATAACTTCCTGAAGCACCCATTTCAAATTGGGAAAAACATCCTAAAAACTTAATTGTAAAGGCAGGTTTATCCTAATACATCAAGATAAAAAAACCTGTGTAGCAGACTCCAATTACTTACCCGATCCCAATTTCTCTCCAGCGATGTTCACGAGTGTCTTAGCTGTCCGGGACTCTCCTCCTGATTAGCGCAGATCGTGTCTTAGCCATTGTATCCCAAGGCTGTCAAAGTCAGTCAGCCAATCAGGAGAGAGGGGGTGGGGCTGAGTCGTGTCGTAGCTCCGTGTCTGAATGGACACGGAGTTGTGACTCGGCTCGGGTGCCCACATAGCAAGCTGCTGGCTGTGGGGGGCACTGGACAGGAGCAGTGAAGAGGGACCAAAGAGGAGCATAGAGGCTGCTCTGTGCTAATCCACAGCCACAGAACAGGTAACTTTTTAAACACACACACACGAGACTTTAGAATCACTTTAAAGTCTGTAGCAACACTCCTTCAAGCTGGACTCCAGAAAAACAAAAATGCAGTGGACTCTCCTGCACTGCAAGAGTGAAATGCCCATTTAGGGCAAGGGGAATGGGGAAAGAATCACAAGACCCTCCAATTTGCAAGTCCCCACAACTTCTATGCTCCAGCAGGCTAACACCTTATGCTATTAAGTTCAATGCAGAGCCCATAATCCTAGCATTTAACCCTTGACGTGCAGAGGTAGCTCCACTACAAACGTTTTTTGTTCTCCCCAGAGATAGGCTTTCAGTATCCTCTCCAGATTCTTCACTTTCACTAGCAGGGCTCTCTCCCCATCGTATCTTAATACAGTATATGAAAATATCCCCATCGTATCTTAATACAGTATACACAGTGAACTGTTTAATTGGAGGAGGCATTTTTTATATCGTCACCCAAGTTTATATCAGATGCTTTTCACAGCTCCACTGGAGATTGCACTGCACCAAACTTAAAAGTATAAATAAATAAAAGGCAACACTTTTTTAGCTTTGGATAGAGTGGAGATGGATTGGAACCCCTGTCAGTTTCTATTGCTGTATGCCCCCCTCTATATTTGTCTTGTTTACCATCATTGAAAAAGAAAATCCCACATCTTGAGTTGTCCCCAGAAAAGTAATAGAGGGGAATTCTTCCAATGGGGGACACAAATTCTGGTGACCTGGGGGTCCCCAAGAGATTCCTTTAATTTGCAGGGATTTCCTCAATTCCTGTTTTTGCTATGGGACAGGAAGTGAAGAAAAATCCCTACATAGATGGGGGGAGCAAAAAAAAAAAAAAAAAAAAAAAAAAATTTAGGGGTTATAACCCCTCCATTACTCTATCCTAACAAAAAAGTTTTGCATATACACTTAGAGTTCCTTACCGGCACTCCGGGGCCCATCATAAGCACCAGACTCCTCTCCATCTCTGAAGATTTTAAGAGTAGGGTACCCGCTTACTCCATATTTGTTGCAAATGTTGGAGTTTGCTGTACAGTCAACCTAAAACAAAGATAACGTATTAAAAAAAAACAAAAAAAAAAAAAAAAACAAAAAACCTGTGTTTATAAAATGACCACTAGACATTTACAGATTTGTGCTCATTCAGCTAGGCAGAAAAAAAAAAAATTAACACATAGTAGCCCATAGCAACAAACGCAAACTCACTGGTTTCCATTGGTTATTGTATTTTGTACTACATTAATCTTTATTAGCTTTAATTTCTATTTCCACCAAAATAACAAACATTTACCATCACAGCAATCAATTATGAAGGAACAAGGACTGATATTTATTCAATTGTAGGTAAATATTGCAGGTCAATACTGAACAGACATTGGCTGGCATTTATGACCAATGCTCAAACACACAAAAGCTAAAAACGGACAACTCATTCATAAAACCTAAAATGAATGGAGCGCGTTAACCCTGGTAACTAGAGGTTTACTTATAAAGGGGGGGGGGGATTTGCCACTTTTGCAAAAGTCCCGTTCCTCAATAAATTGAAATAGAAAGGATTCTCTGTACTTTTAAACGTGGCCAATGTTACAGCTGCCAACACAAAACTGTTTTACAATTTGTCATTAGATGGGCCAATCTGACTCCTAAGGACAAACCTCATCACAAAAGCTGGCCACACATACAATTTTCTTGTATAATTTCCATTAGATTTTACCATCAACTATGTAGTGCAAGGGCCTGCCTGATTGCATACAAATAGAAAGTTTTGGGTTTGACCTCATATTATATGGTTTTGGCAAATTAAAAGAAAGATTTAAGAAAACTGTATAATGTATGGCCAGCCTAGATTGCTTAGCAATCCCCATTTCCATTCAACTTCTTCATTAATCACCAGGGAAGTCTAACAGAATGTGCATAGATTAAGGCCAAATTCACAGGTGTATCAATCGGGGGGGGGGGGGGATTTACTAAAGCTGGAGTGCAGAAATTTTTACCCCCTTCATCCCTTCATGCCCAGGCCAGCCTCTCAGTGAGACACAGAGCCCGGTTTGCCCGCTACCGCCCCCCTCCACAGCCCAGTACTCCAGTGAGGGGGTTGGGTTGGCAGAGCAGAGAGCAATTGACTGAGTCACCAGCTTTCTGCTCAGGGAGCTGTGAGAGCAGAGCGATCGGTGGCGTTTGATCACTCGGTTCTCGCTGTTAGAGCCAGCAGGGGACAGATGTGGCATCATAGTTACATAGTAAGGTTGAATAAAGACACCAGTCCATCTAGTCCAACCCGAGTGTCGGTGCGTGTCTACAATTGTCCCTATACATTATGTCTCATTAAGATAAGCCTATTATATTTTATTTAAGGTACCGATATAACGCTGTCAATTTACATAGCGCTTCACACATACATCGCACACTCACATCAGTCCCTACCCTCAAGGAGCCCACAATCCAAGGTCCCCAACTCACATTCATGTACTAGGGCCAATTTTGGACAGGATCCAATTAACCTACCAACATGTCTTTGGAGTGTGGGAGGAAACCGGAGTACCCGGAGGAAACCCACGCAGGCACAGGGAGAACATGCAAACTCCAGGCAGGTAGTGTCGTGGTAGGGATTCGAACCAGCAACGCTTTTTACTGCTAGGCGAGAGTGCTACCCACTACACCGCCAGACCGACAAAAAATAAATCACACATTTATCTCTTAAGATAAACCAAGTTTAAATTTTTACAGTAATGTTTTGTTTTCCACATTTTTCCATGCTGTCCTTTTTATTGGGGGCTGGGTAGTTAAGTTCCTAACCACTTCAATACCGGGCACTCCCCCCTCCCCCCCTCTTGCCCAGGCCAAATTTCAGCTTTTTATTTTTTTCTAAAGTAAAAAAAAAAGAGACCGAAATTTTTTTTCTTCAAAAAAGTCTTCGTTTGTTATAGAATTTTGTTGGGGACAGGCACCAACGGGCACTGACGGGGCAGATGTGGTGGGCACCTCCGATAGGGCTGGGCTGAGCTGAGCATCAATGTGCCGATCAGCGCAGACCCCTCCTCTGACAGGAGAGCCGCCGATCGTGTCTCCCTGACAGCGTGAAACAAGGAAAGCTGTTTACCAGCACTTCTGGTTACCGCTGTTATCAGTCTCAACTGATCACGTCATCAGGCTCTTAACCACAATTGGAGATGCGGTGTGTCGGAGCGACACAGCACCACCGATCGCCGCACGCACAAGCAGCTTATCCTGCTGGACATCATACGACGTCCAGTCAGGATAACGGAACCACATTGCGGATGTTAATCTGTGATAGGGCGGGCAGTGGTAAAAAAGAAAAAAAAAAAAAAAAAAAAAAAAAAAAAGCCCCTGATGATCTGATCCCTTTCATATTGTCCAGGTTGATCTCCACCTCTGAAAAGTTTGCCTACTCCTGCCCCAACATCCCAAGTCTAAAATCGGTATGATCATACCTTCGCCAGTGCAACTGTTCCCTTCAGTTTTGTGGCAGCAACTTCATACTCCGGAGCAAGCTTCTTACAGTGACCACACCTGAAACACAGGAGAACAAGGACATGCATTACTCATAGCAAATCAAAACAAGAGCTGGATAATGTCCATTGCCAGGTGAGAAAATACCCAATATGCATTACAATGGTTGATAAATACATTTGTTTTGTAAAGAGCACCAATTCCTCACATATCAATGCATAGCAGCATCCATTAAGAAACCCCACTGTGCTTTTATCATTGAAGCAAAAAACAAAATCACAGAACAAAAAACAGGAGTCTGTACAGGTCCCTGTCAATGATTCACAGCCGAGGCCTGCTGATCAGCAGTGTCCAATCACAGCGCAGAGCTCTGTGTTGACAATGAACACAGAGCTCTATACAGAGGAAGAAACAAAGATCTTTAGTAACAATCAGCACACATTTAACCCCTTGACCCTAGATGTTAACCCCTTCCCAGTCAGTGTCATTAGTATAGTATTAGCACTGATCACTATTAGTGTCACTGGTGATGTCAATGGCAGTTAGTCAATTCCCCCTTAGTGTCAGATTGCCCACCGCACTATCACAGTCCCATTGTAAGTCAATGATCACAGCCATTAAAGCGATTGTAAAAGCTACTTTTTTATAAAAACATACATGTCATACTTACCTCCACTGTGCACTTCGTTTTTTCACAGAGTGGCCCCGATCCTCGACTTCTGGGCTCCCCGGCAGCTCCTCCCTGCACCGTATAACCCCCTAGGAGAAGCCGGGGGGTTGGGGGGCAGGTATTGAGGGTTACCTTGCTGGCGCAGTCCAGCATGTTCTATGGACGCCAAATGTAGGCCCTGGCGTCATTGGATTTGATTGACAGCAGTGGGAGCCAATGGCTGCACTGCTATCAATCCATCCATTTAAGAGTGGAGAACCCCGGGCAGAGGAAGAGCACATCTCTGCCATGGGAAAATTCCAGGGCTCAGGTGAGTAAAACGGGGGGGGGGGTGGTCACTAGAAGTTTTTTCACCTTAATGCACAGGATGCATTAAGATGAAAAAGATGAATTAAGATGAAAAACAACCACGAGGGTTTACAACCCCTTTAAGTATAAAAAAAAAATCCAATATATATCCCATAGTTTGGAGACGCTATAACATTCATGCAAACCAATCAATATATAATTGGACCATTTTTACCAAAGATGTAGCAGAATACATTTTGGTCTAAATTTAAGAAATTTGAGATTTTTATTGGATACTTTTATAGCAGAAAGTAAAAAATAGTTTGTTTTTTGTTTATGGGAAATAAAAAAAAAAAAAAACCATAGTGATCAAATATAAAAAGGAAAGCTTTATTTGTGTGAAAATGTTTTTACTTTTGGATAGTGTTGCATGACCGCACAAGTGTCACTTAAAGTAGTGCAGTGCTAAAAAGCAAAAAAATGGCCGGATTAGAAAGGGGGTAAAACCTTCTGAAGCGGAGGTGGTTAAACTTCATTTGAAAAAAAAGATCTGATGCCAGGCTCACTTTAAGGCCCCATTCACACTTGGGTCATGAAGGCATCGCAGACAGAACCTGCCCACAAATCCAAATCACACAAGGCACATTTGGCTGCCATTCATCCTGATGGCACGCCAAATGCAGTGCGATTTTACAGCATTTGTCCCACAAGTATCGTGCTAAAATGCACATAAAGAAAATAAATCACGCCGGCCTCAGCCAAAACTCGGGCTCTGAGCTGCTTTGTCGCAGCAAAACGCACATAGGGCAGTCCAATCAAGTTAATGGGCTCCCCGATGCATGACATGCATGCGAGTGGGAACATTCTTTTCAACTTAGCAATATGCGAATGGGGGGGGGGTCTAAAGGTTCATCCACACCAATCTGACTCAGGCTGTGCTGGACAATCTTGCTCAGGCCCAATGCAAAGTCATTTGCCTTGTTTCTTACATTGTCAGTTCCCACCACTGCATTGCAGCGATGAACACTGAAAAAATACTGCATGCAGTCTTTCCCTATGCTGTGGGTTGAGACGCAAATTACAAGATCGCAGTGCTGCGGCAGGAATAGAATTTACTTTTTGGAACTTTACTGAAGTGTCACAATGCCATTAAACGGACATGCCGCGATTGGTGCATCGCACCGCTTCCTCCCAGCGCACACCACGGCTGTGTGATCAGTGCGGATGTTGGTGTGATTGAGCCCCAACCCACAGGGAGAAGATCCCATCCAATGTCAGGACAATCCAAGGTGAATTCTCTGCCTTCTACAGCCTGAGAATTACCTCTATGATGATGCTGGGCTAAAATGTAAAATAAAATAGCTTTCTAAATTCAGTCAGATATTGGACCCGTCACCTCAGAGGTTAAGCCAATTTATCCCATCTGTTGAATAATCCTATGTGCCCCTGTGTCGGTTTTATTTAAAAAAAGCCTCTTTACCAGAACTCAGGGTGCCACTCATGTGACCGACCAGCTCTCTCCTCTCCCCATCTGACAGATGCAGTGGGTGTGGCTGAGGATTCCCCGATGACATCAATCAGGAGGGGAGGAGAGGGGAAGCGGGTCATGTGAGCAGCGCTCTGAGCTATGGTAAAGAACGGCTTGTTTTAATAAAACAGACACAGGGGCACATAGGATAAAACATTAAATGAAACTTCAGCAGCAGGAGGGGAGGGCACTGACACAGGAGAAGACAGGCAGGGAGGGGGGAGAGGGGAGAGAAGAGAGCAGTGCTGTGAATGATGGAGGCACATAAATCGACCATGGTGTCAGGGCTCAGCAGCCATGATATACTGTGGTTAATTTACAGGGGGGGGGGGTATAGCCAGACAGGATCAGTCAGGTTTCTTTTAGGTGATAGAAGGGGCCAAATTACACAGCACAAGCATTTTGCTGTATAACATACTTTAAGGCATGGGTGCTCAACCTGTGGCCCTTCAGCTGTTGCAGAACTACAAGTCCCATGATGCATTGTAAGGCTGACAGTTACAAGCATGACTGAAAAGGCTGAAGCATGACAGGGCCTGTAGTTCTGCAGCAGCTGGAGGGTGAGAGGTTAAAGGGAACATTATTTTTCTCTTTTTTTTTTTAGGTTAAAACACTTTAAAGTGTTACTAAACCCAGGACCCTGCATTCACTATATCTGGTCTCCCACAGTACATGGAAATGCAATTATTTTAGTAAATATAAACTGCCAAATCTCTTTTCTCAGCAGTATATAGCAGTCTTGTGACTTCTATCAGTGTCTGGTTAAAGCTTGTAGGAGTTTTCATTCTCTCCTGATTGTCCTATGAGGCTGCAGGACCCCTGACCCCCTGTCTGGACAGTGATGATTGGCCCTGTTCTGATCAAATGCACAAAAAAAAACACAAAAAAAAACCCTCTAGCAATACATACCAAACTGAGCATGTCCAGCTTGTCCCCTAGCCTCTGTGCAGAGGATTAACCCCTTAGGTTCACAGTGAGCACAACACGCATGCTTTACTGCATGGGTGTCCAACCTGCACCCCCCCCAGCTGTTGTAGAACCAAGTCCCATGAGGCATTGCAAGGCCAACCATTGCAAGCATGGCTCCCAAAGGCAGAGGCATCATGGGACTTGTAGTTTTGCAACAGCTGGAGGGACACAGGTTGGACACCCATGCTTTACTGCATATACAGACTGATTTTACTGTTGTGGGTTTAGTAACACTTTCATACTATGTTCGCCATTTTAAAAGCTGATCAACAACCATCGAAAATACAAGAACCATGTGCACTCTTATCACAGTCTTGGCGATTTCTTTCAGATCTGTGCCAGAACCGACCTAAACAAACCCATTTACAGTAATACCTTGAATTACGAGCATAAAGCGTTCCAGAAGAATGCTTGTAATCCAAAGCACTCCTATATCAAAGCGAGTTTTCCCATAGGAAATAGAAAGTCAGATAATCCGTTCCACAGCCACTGCTTTTCTATGCAGTACCGCATGTGGTCAGAGGGGTGGAGACACTCGGGAACAGAGCGTCTGGCTACATGCAGTACTGCACACCCCCAGAGGCTTCAATCCTGCTTGTCTTGCGAGACAACGCTCACAAAGTCCGCTTAAAAAAAAAAAAAAAGTAAATATCTTGTAATGCAAAACACTCGGAAACCACGTTACTGGTAATCTGAGGTTCCACTGTAATTTGCATCAAATCAGACAGGCCCCTGTACTACAGTTTATAGATCTAAAGGAGATTGTACAATCGTCTCTAAAGCCAAACCTAACCTGTACAATCTGCTTTAGATCTGCCATAAACTATTTTGTGCAATTAGAGAATATCGTTTTATGATCAGCCTAAAGCCTCAGGCTTTAGGCTGATCATAAAACTATATTTTATAAATTGCACAAAAAATAGTTTATGGCAGATCTAAAGCAGATTGCACAATCTAAGTTTTTTGTTCAACCCAGCGGGCTGAATGAAAATAAAGACTAAGATTGCCATATGAACACAAGCAATGTTAGTACAGCAACCTCCTCCCCAGGGCACACTGATCAGCGTTGGCATGCTGTTTCCCAGCATTGGTTCGGAGGCCGGCTTCTGTCAGGCAGGGAGCTGTACACACAGGCTTAAAGTCAGCCAATTCATGCATGGCCATACACACTGCAATCTCTAAAAACTCCATAAAGGATTTACCAACGCCATGTAAAACGAGGACACAGCTAAGCAATAATCAGGCAGGCACCTGTATTACATAGTTGATGGTAGCTCTAAAGAAGGTGGGACAACCATATTGTAGTGTGTATTGTGACCTTAAAGTACTAGTCTTTCTATTAAAATAACAAACCTGTTGTACTTACCTGCTCTATGCAGTGGTTTTGTATAGAGCAGCCCGGATCCTCCTCTTCTTGGGTTCCTGGCTGGAGCTCCTGGCTCCTCCCTCCTGCCAAGTGCCCCCCACAGCAAGCAGCTTGCTATGGGGGCACCCGAGCTGCAGCTCCGTGTTTCCAGTCAGAAACTGAGCTGTGGTTCGGGCCCCACCCCTCTCCTGATTGGCTGAGCTTGATGGACAGCAGTGGGAGCCAATGGCGCCGCTGCTGTGTCTCAGCCAAACAGAAAAGAAAGTCCCGGATGTCTGAGGCACTCGTGGACATCACCGGAGAGATGGGGCTCAGGGAGCTGCTGCACACAGGTATTTATCCTAATGCATGAAGATCAAACCTTCTGCCTTTACAACCACTTTAAGGATGACCGTACTAGAGCTGCACGATTCTGGCTAAAATGAGAATCACAATATTTTTTGCTTAGAAGATAGATCACGATTCTCACGGCATAACATCTTTCACATTAAAACAAAAACAAACAAAAAAAAAAAAAAAAGGGCTAACTTTACGGTTTCTTTTTTTTTTTATTCATTGAAGTGTATTTTTTCCCAAAAAACTGCATTTGAAAGACTGCTGGGTAAATGCAGTGTGACATAAAATATTGCAGCAATTGCCATTTTATTCCTCAAGGTCTCTGCTAAAATATATATAATGTTTGGGGGTTCCAAGTAATTTTCTAGCAAAAAAATATTAATTTTAACTCAAGTGTCAGAAAAAGATTTTAGACTTTAACTGGTTAAACTTCCTGCAATACCTGTTGAAAACTTGGCAGACTGCCCAGATTATTTACACAGAAGTTTATCCTTTGATCTAAGAAGGAAGCTTAGTTACAATGTTTCAAGTTAAAGACTTGGCAGACTGCCCAGATGCTTTCTTTCAACAGATGAGTGAGCAGATAAGTCTCTCACTTGTTATATGAAAGAATCGGAAAACTCTGCAGGCGAAATAGTCAGGGGGGTGAATCGAGATCACGATTTTTAGCCAATTGTGCAGCTCTAGACCATACACACAACAATGTGACTGCACAATACCTGGACAAAATTCGCTTGAATTGCTATTAGAAGTTTTTTTTATTTTTTTAAACACGTTATACTTACCTGCTCTGTGTAATTGTTTTGCACAGAACAGCCCTGATCCTCTTCTCAGGTCCCCAGCCAGTGCTCCTGGCCCCTCCCTCCTACCCCCATGCAAGCAGCTTTCTATGGGGCACCTGGACAGACTAGATCCTGAGCCGCTGCTTTGTCTATTGACACAAAGTGTGGCTTGGCTCCGCCCCCTACTCTTATCAGCTCACTGTAGGACAGGAGCCAGTGGCTACTGTTGCTGTCTCAGCCAATGAGGAATGAGCTTCATACATAGAATGCATGAAGGCAATAAGCCTTCAGCTTTTACATCCACCAAAACTATGTATGAGGACAAACCTATACAACCATATTGCCACAGAGTTGCAGTTAGAGTTTTTGGTAGAGCTAAAGGAGATTGTAACGTGTATAGTGGCCCCATAAACTGTACAATCTTACCAATCAATTCTTGTACAAGCAACTTTAGACCCAACAAAACTATCAGCATCTAAACTAACCAATAATTTCTTCCCCAATCAGGCAGGCCCTTGCACTACAAAGTTGTTGGCGTCTAATACAGATTGTACAATCAGATTGTAACGTGTGTGGGGAAACCAAGCTATAATAGGATCATACAAGCTTTGTACAAACAGCTCTACCAAAACCAATAGGAGGTCCCAACTAACCTGTATAATCAGTTTATAACAAATCAGGGAGGCTCTTCTACATACTTGCTAATAGATGTAAAGGAGATTGTACAATCAGATTGCAGTGTGTGGGGAGCCTATAGATCTCTATATGGGCTACAATTACATTATGGGGAACTCCTGCCTGCAGAGATCGTCCTCTTAGACACACAATATAAAAACCTCACAAAGACGTGAACCACAATGAGAAGTTTAGAGAGTCAGATCAATGTGATTGTATGATCACTTTTATTACTGGAACGTTCTAGACAGATCAATTGTATTTAAAGTAGATTGATAGAGAAGTCTCCATACATTCCAATAGGACAGCTCAGATCACAGCTCACTACATATTCTGGAGGGGGGAGGAGAGAGCCAACAAGCTGGGCCACATTCCAAGCCAATAGAAAGAGGCCACCAAGATCCTGACAACCAACCAAAAGCAGACACCACAGCAAGGCCACACCCATAACGATCAAGACAGAGCAGAGTGGAGTGAAGCATGCTGGGAAGGGTAGTCCTCTGCAGGGGATTGCTCATTGTACAGAATGGAGAGTCGGGCTCATCAGGACTACAAATCCCATCACCCCCCCTAAAGATCTGACAGACTCTCGGGAGAAAGTGAAACAAACCTCCGATACCAAACAGAAAGTTCTACAGAGGAAACCCCCTTCCTTTCCTTCTACAAATACTACAGGAGAAAAGAAACAAAAACGATGGAACCACCACACCTGTTCCCGGTAGACATACATTATACTATCAAGGGGAGATTTCTTACAATTACTGATCTCATCTGAACACAGAACAGAGATTATTAAATACACGAGATTCTAGATCTATGGAGAGGGCAACCAGATCATCTGTTATATATTAAAAAGGTGACAACACAATATACAATCATCTTTAAAGGTGGTCACACTGTATATGGATTGTCACCATTCAGGAGATTGTACAGAGATTGCACATACTCTAATCAGATTGTACAAGCTCCCTAAAAAGGTGACCACACAATATACAATCTCTGTACAATCTCCTGAATGGTGACAATCCATATACTGTGTGACCACCTTAAAGATGATTGTATATTGTGTCCTTCCCTTTTAAGGAACTTGTACATACACTCACACTCTGATTGTCCAATCGCCATCAAGGAGACCACACAATATACAATCTCCTGAATGGTGAGACAATCTGTATACTGTGCAGCCACCTTAAAAATGATTGTACAGAGATTTGTATATTGTGTGGTCACTTACTTGGATTGTACAATCTTCTTATGGGTGACCATACACTATACAATCTGATTAAACAGTCTCTGTAGAAACTTTTCAAACTTCTTAAAGTTGATCAGATTGTATAATGCATGGTGGTCTTAAAGGAAACGTGCCACTAGTGGGGCGCTTTGAACCACCCAGAAAAGGTTAAAAGCACACACTTAGCGCTGCTTTCAAAGCGGCGCCCATTCATTTCAATGGGTGGGAGTGGAGGAGGATTGGTGTACACAGCGCCCCAAAGATGTGGCTTGCAGGACGTTTTCCCGTCCCAGAAGTGCACCGCCCCAGTGTGAGATCACTCGGGCTTTCACACCGGGGAGGCTTGAGGGGCGCTTTTCAGATGCCATTTTTAAACGCAAAAACGCCTCAGTGTGAAAGGGGTCTTAAAGAGGTTTCACATACACTATACAATCATTGTACTATCTTACAGTTAACCATACACTAACACATCGATTGTTCTCTGTACAAACTCCTTTAAGGTGACAGATTGTATACTGTATGGGTCATCTTACAGAAGATTGGACAGATTGCATATTGTGCGATCAACTTTAAAGTGGAGTTCCACCCAAAAATGGAACTTCCGCTTTAAGTGCTGGTGACCCCCTGACATGCCACATCTTTTTTTTTGGGGGGGGGGGGGGGGTGGTTACCCAGTTTTTACAGGCACCCGGTTCTCACTTCCTCCCCTGGCACTGGAAGGAAGATCACCTCGCCCCCCTTCCTGCAATCTTCTGGGACACATCACAGGTCCCAGAAGATTGCCCGGCCGTTCACAGCGTGGCTCACACATGCATAGTGATGCCACAGCCGGGCGCCCACAGTTGGAATGCCAGCGCCATGGAAAAGAAGCGGGGAGAAGAGCGGGGCTTCGTACACCGGCATCGCTGGACAGGTAAGTGTCCGATTATTGAGAGTCATCAGCTGCACTTTTTCTAGCTGCTGACTTTCAAAATGGGTGAAACTCAGCTTTAAGGTGATTGTATATACACCAATTGTACAATCTCCCTAAAAGTGACCGCACACTATACAATCTAACCCATCAAGGCAAGACTGTATAGTGTATGGTCACTTCTCGGGAGATTGTACAATCAGATTGTCTCGTGTATTAGTACCTTTACCTACTACAGATAAAGAAAACCATTCCTTTAGTTTCCTCCAGACAGCCTTTGCCCCCATATGACCCCTAATTATTCCGCTCCTGCCCATCCTACTGCAGATCTGTTCCTGGTTGGGCCTTATTATAACCCCCCTAGTCCTCTCCTCTATGGGATACCTATACCGAGATGTCAGATCTCAGGTGAGCCCAGCCTGACCTCCACTGCTCAGCCTCCAATCCCCTCCCCCGGAGACCGTCTACTACCCAACACATACACTCCTAGACAGGGAGGCCTCCGCTGGGTGTATACCGACTATTATCAGACATGCCGGGTCTTGTGTCTGGGCTCATCCCCCGCACACCGAGGACCCACCATCACCAGGAAGAGGACCGGCCCGCTATGTAATACTCATCACACACACTGCAATCTGATTGCACCAACCAGTATGTAGAGGAAGAAGGGCCTGTCTGATTGGATAGTTTAGGTAGATTCCCATTATGTTTCAGCAGATCTAAAGCTGATTGCATGATCAGAGTGCAACCAGAGATATAGAGGGAGGAAGGCAGACATGAGGACCAATCATTGCAATGCAGGTGAGATCAGCCAAGAACCATTCAGTGCTATACAGGGCGAGCCCAACCCCCACCCCACATTACAATGCAGGGTGAGCCCGGACACAGTATTACCCACCCAATGCGGTGCAGAGCCCATCCACCATAGCAGGGCGATCCTCAGCACAGTGTCCGCCAATCACAGGGAAGTATTATAGAAGGGATCTCTCAGCCTGCACTTCCCCTCCCCCCTCTTACCAGGGAGCGAAGAACTCCACCAGGATGATGTTGTATTCCCGCACACTGGCCTCGAAGTCGTCGTCGGTCAGGTCTATGACATCGGAGGCCCAGGCGGCGTGGAAGGCTACACCCAGCAGGAAGAGGGCGCCGAGGAGGGATCGCGTCATTGTCAGTACCGGAGAGAGGAGACCGGAGCTCTCGGCTGCACTGCCTGACCTGGACTAGAAGGGAAGCCGGGGAGAGGAGGGACACAAGAATCTGCCGGAAGTACCCTCTGCCGGACCTGGAGCCGGAGTGTGGCAGCTGCTTATTGGCCGTTGTCAGGTGACGTCAGATGCCCGGGCGGGGACTACAGCTAGAAACGGAGCTGGGCGTGACAGCGTCCCGTCAGTTTAGGAGTGGCGGCCGTACGGAAGGGGCGGGAAATCTTGTCAGCCAATAGAACGGCGGCTAAGGGATCACGTGTTTACAGGTTGCCAAAGAGAGCATGGAGGAAATCGTGCTGTGGTGTTCGCTGATTGGAGGAGGAGAACGCGCTGTGTGTGCCATGTGCGGGGACAGGGCTGGGGATGGGAATCCTGTATATAATATATACTATACATTCCTATATATATATATATATATATATATATATAATATAATATAATATACAGTCCTATATACTATACATTCCTATATACTATGCATTCCTATATATATATATATATATATATATATATATATATATATATATATTAGTATGTACTCGTAATATACATTCCTTTATCCCCATATATATAAAAGTATATACTCCTATTTACAGTCCTATATACTCTAATAGACTATATGCTCCTTTAAAGTATCTCACAAAAGTGAGTACACCCCTCACATTTTTGTAAATATTTTATTATATCTTTTCATGTGACAACACTGAAGAAATGACACTTGTCTACAATGTAAAGTAGTGAGTGTACAGCTTGTATATCAGTGTAAATTTGCTGTCCCCTCAAAATAACTCAACACACAGCCATTAATGTCTAAACCACTGGCAACAAAAGTGAGTACACCCCTAAGTGAAAATGTCCAAATTGGGTCCAATTAGCCATTTTTCCTCCCCGGTGTCATGTGACTCGTTAGTGTTACAAGGTCTCTGGTGTGAATGGGGAGCAGGTGTGTTAAATTTGGTGTTATCGCTCTCACTCTCTCATTCTGGTCACTGGAAGTTCAACATGGCACCTCATGGCAAAGAACTCTCTGAGGATCTGATAAAAATAATTGTTTCTCTACATAAAGATGGCCTAGGCTATAAGAAGATTGCCAAGACCCTAAACTGAGCTGCAGCATGGTGGCCAAGACCATACAGCGGTTTAACAGGACAGGTTCCACTCAGAACAGGCCTTGCCATGGTCAACCAAAGAAGTTGAATTCACGTGCTCAGCGTCATATCCAGAGGTTGTCTTTGGGAAATAGATGTATGAGTGCTGCCAGCATTGCTGCAGAGGTTGAAGGGGTGGGGGGTCAGCCTGTCAGTGCTCAGATCACACGCCGCACACTGCATCAAATTGGTCTGCATGGCTTTTCCCCCGAAGGAAGCCTCTTCCAAAGATGATGCACAAGAAAGCGTTTGCTGAAGACAAGCAGACTAAGGACATGGATGACTGGAACCATGTCCTGTGGTCCGATGAGACCAAGATAAACTTATTTGGTACAGATGATGTCAAACGTGTGTGGTGACAACCAGGTGAGGAGTACAAAGACAAGTGTGTCTTGCCTACAGTCAAGCATGGTGGTGGGAGTGTCATGGTCTGGGGCTGCATGAGTGCTGCCGGCACTGGGGAGCTACAGTTCATTGAGGGACTATGAATGCCAACATGTACTGTGACATAGCAGAGCATGATTCGGAGACTGGGCCGCAGGGCAGTATTCCAACATGATAACGACCCCAAACACACCTCCAAGATGACCACTGCCTTGCTAAAGAAGCTGAGGGTAAAGGTGATGGACTGGCCAAGCATGTCTCCAGACCTAAACCCTATTGATCATCTGTGGGGCATCCTCAAATGGAAGGTGGAGGAGCACAAGGTCTCTAACATCCACTAGCTCAGTGATGTCATCATGGCGGAGTGGAAGAGGCTCCAGTGGCAACCTGTGAAGCTCTGGTGAACTCCATGCCCAAGAGGGTTGAGGCAGTGCTGAAAAATAATGGTGGCCACACACAATCTTGACACTTTGGGCCCAATTTGGACATTTTCACTTAGGGGTGTACTCACTTTTGTTGCCAGCGGTTTAGACATTAATGGCTGTGTGTTGAGTTATTTTGAGGGGACACCAAATTTACACTGTTATACAAGCTGTACACTCACTACTTTACATTGTAGCAAAGTGTCATTTCTTCAGTGTTGTCACATGAAAAGATAGAATAAAATATTTACACAAATGTGAGGGGTGTACTCAATTTTGTGAGATACTTTATGTATAAATGCTCCAATAGACTATATACTCCTATTTACAGTTATATATACACTTAGAGGTGTGCACCCCAAAGCTCAAACGCACATGCCTTTTTATGCCACCTCAGCTGCACAGGACAGTGAATGAATGGGAAGTGCTCTGTGCTGAGTGGCTTCCTGTTCGTTCACAAACTGAAGCATAGTAAAAACAGTTCACTATGCTTCAGTTATAAATGAACACAGTGAGTGAATGTGTTCATTTAGAAAAAGAAGGGGCCTGTAAATTACATATTTACTAGTCCCTCCACCCACTCTCTATCCGCAGCAGTTGGGGGGAGAGGAGGGAAGCCAGCAGCACTGTGGGATGGGGGGGGGGTAACACGGAGGGAAGCCTGGGGAATAGGGGGAATCGGCACTGCATGTAGTGAGTAGGGTGTGCCCAGGCACACCTGGCACACACCTATGTATATACTCCAATATACGTCTATATACAGTACAGCCCTACTCACTTCTATAAACTCCTATATACAGTCCATTTCTATATACTCCAATATACTATACAGGGTGCCCTGACGAGGCTCTGTGGCTTACGCATGACTTTGAAAATGCATGCGGACTAAACCCCTGTTTTTACCGCACACTGTTAGACAGGTTCATTCGGTTGTCTGCGAGCTGGTTGGTAAGTAGGTTTGGGTTTTTTCCTGGGCATTCCCCAGGCTTTGTTGTTACCTGTTTTAGCTTTCCAATGCCGCTTACAGCGATAGCCAGCTATAGGTGGGGGCGGTGGCAAGTTTTGTTTTTCATATCACATTGGTGTTTGTATTGGTCCAGCAACCCACCAACACCTTTGCAGCCATTGTGCTACATGCTGGGTGTTTGGTGTGTTCTGTACCTTTAAGAAGGGGTGGGCTTTCCTTCAGTCCACCTGCCCTCATCTATCCATCAGAATGCATGTGCCTCTATTGTGGGGACACTTATAGTTTAGTGTTAGGACCACAGATACCAGGGTGCCGTGACGTGGCTCTGTGGCTTATGCATGCGTTTGCAAATGCGTGTGAACTAAACCAATGTTTTTAACACATACTGTTAGACAGGTTCATTTGGTTGTCTGCGAGCTGGTTGGTATGTAGGCTTGGGTTGTTTCCTGGGCATTCCCCAGGCTTTGTTGTTTCCAATATACTATACTACTTGGGGGCTAAGAATATGCATGCATCATACATTCTAGGGGGAGTACAACTGGGGGAATCCGTAGTGGAGAAGGATCTGGGGGTTTTGGTAGATCATAAGCTCAATAATAGCATGCAAAGCCAAGCTGTGGTTTCCAAAGCGAGCAAAGTTCTTTCTTGTATTAAGAGAGGTATGGACTCCAGAGAGAGAGATATCATTTTGCCCCTGTTCAAATCATTAGTAAGACCTCATCTGGAATATGCCGTTCAGTTTTGGGCACCAGTTCTCAAAAAGGATATCAGGGAACTGGAGAAAGTGCAGAGAAGGGCAACCAAACTGATAAGAGGCATGGAGGAGCTCAGCTATGAGGAAAGATTAGAGGAACTGAATTTGTTCACTCTTGAGAAGAGGAGAATAAGGGGGGATATGATCAACATTTTTAAATATATAAGGGGTCCATATAGTGAACTTGGTGTTGAGTTATTCACTTTACGGTCAACACAGAGGACACGGGGGCACTCTTTACGACTGGAGGAAAAGAGATTTCATCTCCAAATACGGAAAGGTTTCTTCACAGTAAGAGCTGTGAAAATGTGGAATAGACTCCCTCCAGAGGTGGTTCTGGCCAGCTCAGTAGATTGCTTTAAGAAAGGCCTGGATACTTTCCTAAATGTACATAATATAACTGGGTACTGACATTTATAGGTAAAGTTGATCCAGGGATAATCCGATTGCCTCTCTGGGATCAGGAAGGAATTTTTTCCCCTGCTGTAGCAAATTGGAGCATGCTCTGCTGGGGTTTTTTGCCTTCCTCTGGATCAACTGTGGGTATAGTATTGGGTATATTGTTTTTTTGTTTTTTTTGTTTTTTTTATGGTTGGACTGGATGGACTTGTGTCTTTTTTCAACCTGACTAACTATGTAACTAACTATGTAACTATATACCGTGTTTCTCTGAAGCAATATAAGCCCTACCCCGAAAATAAGCCCTAGTTTAAACTGGTTGTAAAATCCTATAATCCACTCTATTACAGTTCCGTATAATGTACAATGTGTGTGATATGATTGTGCCAAATACCTTCTGTACAGTGCCGCTCGGCGCTCAGCTACCCTCCCACTGCTCTTCTCCTCTTCTCCCAGCTGTCAGAGGGGGATCTCGGCCCCTCTCTCTGCAGTGTTCGGAGCGGGGAGGAGAGCTCCGCTATAACGAAGATATTTGGCACAATTATATTACAGAAACACACACATTGTATAATACTGTAATAGAGTGGATTATAGGATTTTACAACCACTGTTACTCGGTTCCACTGGGGATTCCTGACAGGCAGGGAGGGAGAGGGGGAGAGAAGACAGCACATTACATGGTAAGACCTACCCCGAAAATAAGCCTTACTGTGTTTTTTGTTGCCAAAATTAATATAAGACCCAGTCTTATTTTTGGGGAAAGACAGTACTAACTCTTATGTACAGTCCTATATACAGTCCTATATACTCCTATGTACAAAAAAAAACAGGACATGAACCAAGCAGTAGGTGATAAAGCAGTGGTTGTAAACAATGTATATATTGGGGGGGGGGGGCTCAAGTGTGGCCCCCGACATGTCCGTTGCCATTAATACATTGTTAAGCACATTATTTCACCCTACATTACCGTAATGCATGAAACACTGTGGATGCATTGTGGGCATACCTCCCAACATACTGAGATGGGAATGAGGGACACCTATTAGCAAAGGTATGCAGGCATAGGGGGAAAACCGCTGCCACACGCCCCCCCCCCCCCCCCCCAAGGAAAATTGTACAAAATAAAATGATTGATTAAACCCACAAGTGTTTTTTTTTTACCACTACTATTCCTTTAAGTTAGCTTTTGGAATTTAGAAATTTGATGAATGGCCTAGCACTGGGAAACACTTTATGATAGAAAGCAGTGCATTTTACATACAACTATAGAGATCAGACCAAAATGAGGAGGAAAGAGGGACAGAGGGACTTTGTTCTGAATGAGGGACAGTCCCTCGAAATCAGGGACGGTTGGGAGCTATGATTGTGGGTACCATTAATTCTGAATAGCACCATACAGCAGCACACCACAATGCACATGCCATGCTAGACCTTCACAGAATGCAGCCAACCTTAATGCTAGGGTCCCATGTGCAAGGGACCTTATAGTTTACATTTTAATTAAATGCACGTGCATGCAGTAACACATTGCAAAGGTGTATTACACCAGATGCAGTTGAACGCAGGCATTTGTCCCTTAACCACTTAATGACCGGGCCTCTTTTTTAGATGTGTTTTTTACAAGTTAAAAACATTTTTTTTTGCTAGAAAATTACTTAGAACCCCCAAACATTATACATTTTTTTTTCCAAACACCCTAGAGAATAAAAAGGTGGTCATTGGAATACTTTTTGTCACACCATATTTGCGCAGCGGTCTTACAAGCGCACTTTTTTTGGAAAAAATACACTTCTTTGAATTAAAAAAAAGACAACAGTAAAGTTAGCCCAAGTTTTTTTTTTTTTGTATTGTGAAAGATAATGTTATGCCGAGTAAGTTGACACCCAACATGTCACGCTTCAAAATTGAGCCCGCTCGTGGAATGGCAACAAACTTTTACCCTTAAAAATCTCCATAGGCAACGTTTAAAAAATTCTACAGGTTGCATGTTTTGAGTTACAGAGGAGGTCTAGGGCTGGAATTATTGCTCTCGCTCTACTGATCGCGGTGATACCTCACATGTGTGGTTTGAACACCATTTTGCTATGCGGGCGCTACTCACATATGCGTTCGCTTCTGCACCCGAGCTCGGCGGGACGGGGTGCGTTTAAAAAATTTAATTTATTTTTTCCTATTTATTTTACCTTTTATTTTTTATTTTTACACTGTTTAAAAAAAAATGGTGTCACTTTTATTCCTATTACAAGGAATGTAAACATCCCTTGTAATAGAAAAACGCATGACAGGACCTCTTAAATATGAGATCTGGGGGTCAAAAAGACCTCAGATCTCATATTTACACTTATATGTATATTAGGGGGGGGGGGTGGTTGTGGGTGCACTGTTTGCCATCCATTAATTACCACTAGCCACCACTGCACTCTACCTGTGCTTCCCGGACACACTAAGATTGGGCACACATGGGCTAATCGTAATGTGCAAATAGTTTTAACCTTGTTGCTGCCAGAACCCTAAGGCCCCCTTCACACGAGGCGGACTCCGTTTCTATGGAGCCCGCCTCGGTCCGCCGGCTCAGCGCGAGATCTGTCCGTTGATCTCCGCTGAGCCGGCAGATGACAGGTCCCTCTCTGCTCACTAAGCGGGGAGGGGCTTGTCAGGCACCGCTGCCACCTATGGAGGGATCGGACAAAAACGGACAGCATGTCCGTTTTCGTCAGATCTCACCCGATCCGATCCGCCAGCGACAAACCTGGACGTAGGGCCATCTGTCTGCTTTTAGCGGATCGGACCGGGTCGGATGTCAGCGGACATGTCTCCGCTGACATCCGACGCTCCATAGACTAACATGGAGCGCCCGTTCAGGTCCGCCGTCAAAACTGACAGGTGGACCTGAACGATCCGATCGTGTGAAAGGGGCCTTATGCATGCATGTTTAAAGAATAAGTTCACTTAAATAAATAAATAAATAAATGCACATTTTTTTTTTGCGGGTAAAATAAATGTGCATTTACCATTTTTTTTTTGTGGGAGCCCGGAAAGTATTACACCAGTGATCAGCAGATTGCTGGTGCCATGCACGACTCTTGCAGAGACTGTCAGTGTAAGCTGTCTGCTGGTACCTCATATGGGCAGTCTCACACTGACAAGAAGAATAAATTAACTACCAGAGCACTCAACAGCACCATGGTAGTTCATTGAGAACTACAAGTCGACATCTGTAAAGACGGCCGCGCTCCGTTCAAAAAGTGACGCCTCGCCGATCCCCTCTCTCCCTGTGACAGCAGTATGCGGAGATGTTCCCCGTCCTGCTGTCACAAGAAGAGAGGGGATCGGTGAGAGGCTGCAGCAGTGGGGACATGTTACGCCTCTGACATGTGTCAGTACTTTTCTGGGGGCAAACCAAAATTTGGGACTCTTTTACTTTCACTGATAATGCTAAACAGGAGAAATAGAGAGGATAAATCTCCCTAATGGGGGTACAGATTTGAGCTTTGTGACATGGTACATTATCCTGCTGGAAGCAGCCATCAGAAGATGGGTACACTGTAGTCATAAAGGGATGGACATGATCAGCAACAATACTCAGGTAGGCCATGGCATTTAAATGATGCTCAATTGGTACTAAGGGGACCAAAGTGTGCCAAGAAAATATCCCCCACACCATTACACCACCAACCTGAACCATTGATACAAGGCAGGATGGATCCATGCTTTCATGTTGTTTACGCCAAATTCTGACCCTACAATCTGAATGTCGCAGCTGAAATCGGGACTCCTTAGACCAGGCAACGTTTTTCCAATCTTCTATTGTCCAATTTTGGTGATCCTGTGTGAATTGTAGCCTCAGTTTCCTGTTCTTAGCTGACAGGAGTGGCACCTGGTGTGGTCTTCTGTTGCTATAGCCCATCTGCTTCAAGGTTCGATGTGTTGTGCGTTCTGAGATGGTATTCTGCATACCTTGGTTGTAATGAGTGGGTATTTGAGTTACCTGTTACCTTTCTATCACCTCAAAGCAGTCTGCCCATTCTCCTCTGACATCAAAAAGGCATTTTCCTCCAATCCACTGCCGCATACTGGATATTTTCTCTTTTTCGGACCATTCTCTGTAAACCCTAGAAATGGTTTGCGTGAAAACCCCAGTAAATCAGCAGTTTTTGAAACACTCAGACCAGCCTGTCTGGCACCAACAACCAGGGCCGCTGATAGGAGGGGACCACCAGCCCTGGTGTAGGGGGCCCGATAACATAGGGGGGCCCACACAGGGAGGGGGATTAGTGACAGATGACAATTGTGTTTCTTTTCCTCCAGCAGATGAAAGCTGCTCTCCTCCCCTTTCCCTGCTGCCAGCTTTTATCTGCTAAGAAAGAGACAGTCGTCCTTCACTAATCCCCCTCCCTGTGTGGGCCCCATTTCTCAGCACTGGTTTTTCAGGTTATTTCTGCTCCTGAGTTTATCTCTCTAACTTAGGCTCCATGCACACTGATTTAAAATTCACTGCTTCTTTAGGAATTTCGTGTTCTGTCTGTAGAAGGAGCTCAATGTTATCCTATGTGTCCATGCACATTAGGACGTTTACAGGCGTATTTTGAGCTCAGCGTTTAGAGGCAGGATAAAAAACCTTCTGGTTTGTGTCTCTGATTGGAGATTACTGGCAGAAAAAAACGTAAAACTCTCCTAAACTCGTCTAAACTTTGTACAAAAAATACTCTATATGAGCATTTTTTTCTGCTGTGTTGATTGGAGTTTTTTGTAAGCCCAGTGTGTATAGAGCCTAACTTTGTTTCTCTCCCTCTGATCCCGCAGCCTGTATATTTTTTTCATCTCGTCTTAATTTTTATTTATTAACTCAGTTTTATCTTTTAGATTTAGCAGGAATTCTATGAGTTATGTTGTATTTGTGTCTGCTAATAGTTTTATTGTATTTTTAGCGAAATATAGCTTTACTATTTTCTTGGGGGGGGGCCCTGTCAGGTAGTCTGTACGGGGCCCCGCGATTTCTATCAGCAGCCCTGCCAACAACTATACCACGTTCAAAGTCACTTAAAGTGGAACTTCAGTCATTTTTTTTAACTTTCCCTCTATCAAATCTTCTTCCCTTGTTGTTTTAACTTTGGATAGTAAATTTTTTTTTTCTGCCAGTAAATACCTTATACAGCGCACTTTTTCTTACTTGTCTGGTCATTAGCCTAGGCTTATGACATGCACAGCTCTCTCTCTCTCTCTCTCTCTCAGTCTCCTGAGAGTTTCCCAGGAAGGGAGGGAGGTGAGTCATAAGAGGGCCAATGAGAGCTGCAGAGCTGGAGGCGTTGCCTCTGTGTAAATTCAGGAAGTGAACAGGCAGCAGCTTCAGTTGCCCACAGTTAAAATGGGCTGCAGCCAGACTTATGCCCCGTACACACGGTCGGATTTTCCAAAGGAAAATGTGTGATAGGACCTTGTTGTCGGAAATTCCGACCGTGTGTAGGCTCCATCACACATTTTCCATCGGATTTTCCGACACACAAAGTTTGAGAGCAGGATATAAAATTTTCCGACAACAAAATCCGTTGTCGGAAATTCCGATCGTGTGTACACAAATCCGACGGACAAAGTGCCACGCATGCTCAGAATAAATAAAGAGGATGAAAGCTATTGGCCACTGCCCCGTTTATAGTCCCGACGTACGTGTTTTACGTCACTGCGTTTAGAACAGTCGGATTTCCCGACAACTTTGTGTGACCGTGTGTATGCAAGACAAGTTTGGGCCAACATCGTTGGAAAAAATCCTAGGATTTTGTTGTCGGAATGTCCGATCAATGTCCGACCGTGTGTACGGGGCATTAGTGGAGGGAGATTTCTACAGCATATTTGGCAAATACAGAATTTATTTCAGGTACTTATATAGCGCCGTCAATTTACGCAGCGCTTTACATATACATTGTACATTCACATCGGTCCCTACCCTCAAGGAGCTTACAATCTAAGGTCCCTTAGAGCCTTTCACACTGTGCTGCCTAGGGCGTCAGCGGTAAAGCGGTGCTCATTTTAGCACCGTTTTACCTTTGTTTTAGCGGCGCTATTCAAAAAGGGGGTTAAATCCGCCCACAAAACGCCGCCGGAGCGGCATTTTGCCGGCGGTATCACAGCGCTGCCCCATTGATTTCAATAGGGAGGAGTTGTGGCAGAGCGGTGAGTTCACCACTCCAAAGATGCTGCTAGCAGGACTTTTTCTGACGCCCTGCCAGCGCACCGCTCCACTGTGAAAGCCCTCAGGCTTTCACACTGGAGTGAATGGAGCAGCTGTTTTAGGGCGGTTTTCAGGCGCTATTTTTAACACTATAGCGCCTGCAAAACGCCGTCAGTACGAAAGGGGTCTAACTCACATTCATATACTAGGGCCAATTTAGACAGAAGCCAATTAACCTACCAGCATGTCTTTGGAGTGTGGGAGGAAACCAGAGCACCTGGAGGAAACCCACGCAGGCACAGGGAGAACATGCAAACTCCATGCAGGTAGTGTTGTGGTTGGGATTCAAACCAGCGACCCTTTGCTAGGAGTTCTACCCACTACACCACTGTGCCGTCCCAGTATATATAAAATAATATGCAAAGGGGTTGGAGGGAAGCTTCAGAATGGCAAAGATGTTTTTATTACAAATTATGTGAGCAGACTGCAGTTCCTCTTTAAATCCCCTTTCTTCCTCATTCTGATGCTCGGTTTAAACTTCAGCAAGTTGTCACCACGTCTAGATGCCTAAATGCATTGAGTTGCTGCCATGTGATTGGCTGATTAGCAATTTGTGTTACCAAGCAATTGAACAGGTGTACCTAATAAAGTGACCAGTGAGTGTACAGTATGTCTTTCATCTGTGTATTTAGTTGTTTGCTGGGAGTTCAGCCTTTGTGTCAATTTATTTTTATGATGGTCCTGCAGTATGTGT
Organism: Aquarana catesbeiana; assembly: GCF_042186555.1. Classification (NCBI taxonomy): domain Eukaryota; kingdom Metazoa; phylum Chordata; class Amphibia; order Anura; family Ranidae; genus Aquarana; species Aquarana catesbeiana. Next base: position 53,090,854 of record NC_133326.1, on the reverse strand, counting down.
TTTTCTGGACGCAGAAAAGGCTGATCTCTGCAGTGTGATTCACCATGCAGTGCGTCCTGCACATCACATACATAGTAAGCCGCATAAAAAGTCAGTAGAGGAGTGAGAGGAGTGAGTGGGACTTTTTAGTGAGATAAAATAAAACAAATAACAAAAAAAGATTTTTAACAGTTAAATGCCCATTTCATAAATTTAAAAAAAAATCCACACTCACTGTAGACAGCCAGTTTGCCCCCCCCCCCCCCCCCTTTTATCTTTGCTCCATTTTTTGGCCTTTCTTTTCCCTATTTCATTATTCTCATTATTCTTCCTGTCATTATTCTGGATCTATCATCTGACAGAAATGTTATGTTCCAAATCACATAGAAAGCACTGAGATTTATGTAATTGCATACTAGATAATTATGAAGCACGCATCGCTCACAATGCACCTAAGCTGCGCTTCATATCACATGTCACCTGCAATCTGCTGGGCTTTGTGAAATCTATTTGCCATAATAACATAGGCGATGTCACGATACCTCCGGGGCCCAGCCAATCAGTGTAAGTCAGATTTTCTCCCACATCCCTATGGACAATATCTGAGTGTATTTTATGTGTGTAACCATGAACAGGATTTATGGCTGAACTCCGGGCACAAACACTTTCAGTGATTTATATTCCTCAAAATTTACAACAGTTATTAATTCAAATGCCTTTACAAATCCATTTATTGCCTTGTAAAAATAGCAGTGAGATCATTGCTGTGCTGTATAAAGCGAGTAGAGCTGTGGGAGGGGCCCAGCAAGCTCCACCCACTACAGGCCGCCTGAAGAAAACAACAGAAGGGGCGGAGACAAGACCACTCCCTCTACACAAGAAGAGAGAGCAGCACTGAGCGGTCTTTATTACAGGAAGATCCCGCACAGAGGGAAAGTCTCACACTGCACAGATCTGGAAGAAACACACAAAAACACACCAAGATTCAAGGAGGAATACACATGACTTATATTTAGACAATATGTGAGTTCAGCTTAGGTCTTGGGAAAGTACATATCACGTTTTGCCTATACAGCTCTTGCAATATCCTCTGCCTCAAGGTCTCTGGCTTGAGAGTCGGCTCACACTTAAGCCTCATACATACGATCGGATTCTTGGCCAACAAAACTGTGGAATTTTGTCCGAAGGGTGTTGGCCCAAACTTGTCTTGCATACACACGGCACACAATTGTTGGCCAACAATTACGAACATAGTGACGTGCTACATGGTTTTTCAGCTCTTTAGCGCCACCCTTTGGGCTCCTTCTACTAATTTCGTGTTAGTAAAAATTTTGTGAGTGTTGATTCGTGCTTTTCATTTTGTGCTTTTCAGTTAGTTTCTGAACAGCCGTTCGTCAACCAGCCATGTTGCGGAATCGGAGGAGATGACGTGTTATTTATTATTGGCCTTGGAGTTATTGCTTTGACATTATTTTTTTGGTTGATTAAGGATTTGATTTGGTATATTTTCTATATTTTTGGATGCATAGAATGCACTTTTTGGTTAAGTTCTATTGGCAGATAGCATGTCTAATTTTATTTGTTTTCTTTTTTTAATGCACAATAAAAAATAATTGTGTAGAATAACACTTGGCTATGTGTTTTACTTCAAAATGACAGCTTGGGAGAAGGCAGTAATATTTAAAAAAAAATACAATGTAAAATTGACAAGGGACACCAACATAGTTGTATCTTTCATCTTAAAAACTACGAGATAATGGTGTTGTGGTAACTTGCCCAAAAAAAAATAAAAATAATATACCGTAATTCTTGATATCACTAGAAAAAAAAAAGCCTTTGAAAATTAGTTTGCAATAACTCCATCAGTATCACCAGCAAAGCAGCTTCATTATTATCCCATTAAAGAAGAGAATTGTGAGCTGCATTTGGAGATTTCATAATTTGCCACGTCACGAATTGTAATTCTCCATTACGAACGCTAGTTTACAAGACCGACCACTTCTGGCTCGTCCTTGCTCCTGAGCATGCATGTTTGTACTTTGGACTTTTGTCCAACGGACTTGTGTACACACGCTCGAAAAATCCGACAACAGAAATTTGTCTGCGGAAAATTTTAAAACCTGCCATCCAACATTTGTTCAGCGGAAAATCCGACAACAATTGTCTGATGGAGCATACACACGGTCGGATTTACCGCCAACAGCCTGACATCACACATTTCCCCTCGGAAAATCCGATCGTGTGTACGAGGCTTAAGCTGTTGCGGTAACACACCATACACATGTTGCAGTGTCATTTATCTTGAATGGCCTATGAATGTACCTTCACAAGAGACTTGTGCTGCAACACACCACAGTGCACCAGAACACACAGTTTGGGGTATAACGCACTCATTTTGGGTTGCTGCATAGGGCATTGCAGAGTGAACGGGCTTTAAATAATCAAGCATATATCAGATTTTATAGTAAGGGCCGGTTCACACCAGAGCTATTGTGGCGCTTTCGCAGCCAGAAAACAACATCAAGGGAGATAAAATTGGAGGGAATTGCGTTGCTCACACCTATGCACCGCAGAGCCTTGCAATGCGCTAAAATGATGCATATGCATAAATTGTGTGCAGTGCATTGCGTTAGCAACACTATCAACCTAACAACAGCCCTATTTTAGATTTACTGCTACAGGGCGGCCTTTCTGTGCAGAATCTCGTATATATACATGATTCAGCACTTCCACCTAGGGGGCGTGCACGCCGCTTCTGCAGGGATTAGTCACAGCAGAAACTGATCAGCGGGTTCCAGCCAATAGATGTCTACCGGCACCTGCCGATCGTCAGGAAGACACACAGGACAGAGCTTTGCTTATGTAAATAAGGCAGAGCTCTGTTTTGACAGGGGAAGTGATGGATTTAAAATCCATCACTTCCCCTAGTAAAAGCATCACACACAGTACACAAAAACATTGGCTAGGCACACATTTAACCCTTTGATCGCGGATGTTTAACCCCTTCCTAGCCAGTGCCATTAATACAGCCATTAATAATGCATATTTTTAGCACTGATTACCGTATTAGTGTCATTGGTTCCCATAAAGTGTCAAAAGTGTCAGTTAGTGTCAGATTGTCCACTGCAATATCGCAGTCCCGCTATAAGTCGCTAATCGCCATCATTAGTAGTATAAAAAAATAAATAAATACAAATTCCAGTATATATCCCATAGTTTGTAGATGCTATAACTTTTGCACAAACCAATCAATATATGCTTATTGGGATTTTATTTTTAATTTTACCAAAAACATGTAGCAGAATACATATTGGCCTAAATTTATAAAGAAATCCGATTTTTTTTTGGATATGTTTTTTAGCAGAAAGTACAAAGTATTGTTTTTTTCACATTTTTTTTTTGTTAATAGTGATAGGCCCCTGAGTTCTGGGATTTCCTTATCAATAGCGCAAAAAATAAAAAACACAAAGGCGATCAAATACCACCAAAAGAAAGTTCTATTTGTGGGAAAAAATGGCATCAATTTTATTTGGGTACAGCGTTGCAGGACCACGCAATTGGCAGTGCTGTATAGCAAGAAATGGCTTAATCATGAAGGGGGGTAAATCTTCCGGCGGTCAAGTGGCTATACAGCACATCCCAACGCAACACAATAAAGTTTAGCAAAAATAAGTGTTTACCCTTCCTGCTGCCACCATCTTGCTTTTCTACACTAAACTCAATCAGCGACCTTAAGGGCCGGTTCACACCATGCCCCCACATGAATCGCACAGGAACGTATACAGAACGCACAACAATTGCAATCTGCAGTGGTGTAAATGGAAAGTTAATGCAGGTGCATTTTACCCTACACCTGACGCATGATAGTTTTGTACCCTGCGATTCAGTTACAATGCAGTTTAAAAAGCAAGTGCAAGCACTACTTTTGGTGCAGTGCAGTTTTAGCCCATTCAAAATTAATAGGCTGAAATCGCACCACACAGAACCGCATGTGAATCACTTAGGAACGCACAGCTCGTTCCTTTGCAATTTATGTACGGGCATGGTATGACCCAGCCCTCAAGGAAGTGATGTCACAGGAACTGAGCACATGACACACTGCAAGATAACACAGCACAAATAAAACTCAAACTGCATTGCAAGCGCTTTAAAAACGCGCATTAAATTAACGCACTTAAATCTTAGTGCGAATGCCATAATGCATGTGCTGTCGGCTGAACTGTCCCCAAGACTCAGGGCTGAAAAATTGTTTTAGATTTTGTTCAGGCTAGTGGTTGGGAGCAGTAAAACCCCATGGTTGAGCTGCCTTTTTGCTGCCCCCCAGTTGCTACATAGGCAGTAGCCCGGGGGTGTACTCATGGTGCAGTAGCAATGCCCTGCTAATGCGGGTTCCAAGGGATTTAAGCAAGCAGTGAGGAGGCAATACGATGCCCATAGGCAGGGCCGCCATCAGGGGGGTACAGCTGGTACACAAGTAAGGGGCCCAGACGTCTGATGGGCCCAGACCACGGGTCACAACCCAGGCCATCTTTAACACATGGCAGCTGCCGTCAGAGTGGAAAATCTGCCAGGATGCCAGGGAGGGTGGAGAGGTGGGTGGATCACACGTGTGTGCGGGTTGGGGCCCGCTATCAGGCAGGCTCCGGTCTGGTACTATGGTGTGTGTGTGCCAGTGGGCCCCATTGAGGAGGAGGAAGTCAGGGTGGAGGAGCGCCCCCCCCTTGCTCTTTTGTGTGTGCATGTCAGGGCCCGTTGTCAGACAGGCTCTGCTCTGGTACTACAGTGATCGCCGGGCTGTGCGGGGTGGGGAGTGAGACCGGTTGGTGCCAGGGAAGGGCCCCATAGAGGAGGAGGTCAGGATGAAGGAGCCCCCACTCTTTCTTGTAGCTGCCACCAGAGAGTCTGGTGGAGATGGGACACAGGCTCAGGTACCCCTCCTGGTACTGCTGGACAGGTGAGAGCTGGGAGGACTGGTGCTTTCCTAGGTGTGTGCGACACTGCCTCCCACCTGTCCCACTGTCTCTCACCTGTTCTGCTGCCCCTTCACCTGTTTTAATGCCCCTCCACCTTTCCTGCTGCCCCCCCCACCTTTCCTGCTGCCCCCCCACCGGTCCTGCTGCCCCTTCACCTTTTCTGATGCCCCCCACCTGTACTGATGCCCCCCTACCTGTCCCGCTGCCCCCTACCTGTCCCGCTGACTCCTCCCATGACACTTCCCCCTCCAGTTCCGCTGCCCCGAGATTCGCACTGCCACCTTTTATCCATCTGTCGCCCTCCTGCCATACTGCCCCCCTCCTGTCATGCTGCTCTTCTCCTGTGTCGCTTCACCCTCCTGTCTCCCTGCCCCCCTCCTGTCTCCCTGCCCCCTGCTAACACACTGCCCTCACTTGTCCCACTGCTCCCCTTCTGTCCCCTCCTGACATCACTAAAGGAGCTAGGGAGGAGGTGGAATCCTTATAGGTAGAGCTCCAAGGGATGAAGCCAAGGGGAAAATAATACTGGGAGTATGCTATAGGCCCCCTAACCTGAGGGAAGAGGCGGAGGTGGACCTCCTATCACAATTTGGATTAGCAGCAAGGATGGGAAATGTCATCATAATGGGGGATTTTAATTATCCAGACATAGAGTGGGCGGAGGGAACCACACATTCATCTAAGGCCCGCCAGTGTCAGAAACCATGAATCAGACCAAGACGAAAGTACAGTTAAATCACACTTGTTTAATAATAAAAGTAAATAGAACAAAACATAGCCAAAGTTCGGTTACCGGAAAGGATAGTCAGACAAGTCAGGAAGCCAGGAATCAGCGTAGTGGAACAGAAAGCAGAATCTGGAGCCAGAAGGAATGTCAGCCAAGCAAGTCTTTAACAGGAGTGCAGGAGAAAGTCTCTGTGATGTTGACCAAGACGAAGGCAGAGATCATCTGGGCTGGACCACTTAAGTAAGCAGGACTGATAAGCAGGATATCATCAACAGGTGAGTCTCTGTGGAGAGAGCTGGCAATTAGCTGACAGCTGAGCGGCCATCTCAGAGAAGGAAGGGCTGAGCCCAGCCCTGACAGCCAGTTCCTAAATGTCTTGCAGGACAATTTCATGGGTCAGATGGTAGACGCACCAACTAGAAATGCGTTACTAGATCTACTGATTACCAACAATACAGACCTGATCACGGATGTTGAAATACGGGTCAATTTAGGAAACAGCAATCACATGTCAATTGGCTTCAGTATAAATCACACAAATAGGAAACAAAAGAGGAATACAAAGACACTGAATTTCAAAAGAACCGACTTCCCTAAACTACATACCTTGCTAGAAGGAATAAATTAGGATAAAATCTTAGGAACAAAGAACACGGAGGAGAGATGGGTTTGGTTTATGAGCATATTAAATAAGGGCATCAGCCAGTGCATTCCACTGGGTAATAAATTTAAAAGAGCAAACAAAAGTAATCAAAAAATACAAGGTTGAGGGATCATCATCTGCATTCAGAATTTATGAAGAATGCAATAAGATATGTAAGGGTGCAATTAGGGCGGCTAAGATAAAACACGAAAGACACATAGCGGAGGAGGGCAAAAAGAAAATCCAAAGATATTCATATAACCAGTAAAAAAGGAGGACAGACCATATTGGCCCCATAAAGAATGAGGAAGGACATCTGGTTACAAAGGATGGGGAGATGGCGAAGGTATTGAATTTATTCTTCTCCTCAGTCTTCACAAGGGAATCGGGGGGCTTTAGTTACCAAAACTGCAGTGTTTATCCTCATGACACATCACAGGAAGCACCCTTATGGCTAACAGAGGACAGAATTAAAATAAGACTTGGGAAAATTAACATTAATAAATCATCGGGACCGGATGGCTTGCACCCGAGGGTACTTGGGGAACTCAGTCAAGTAATTGCCAGACCATTGTTCCTAATTTTTACTGACAGTCTACTGACTGTAATGGTACCAGCAGATTGGAAAAAAGCCAATGTAGCACCAATATTTAAAAAGGGCCCAAAATACATCCCTGGGAATTACAGACCAATTAGCCTAACATCAATAGTATGCAAGCTCTTGGATATAAAAGATTTTAGTAATGACAATGGTATCATTAGCAGCAATCAGCATGGATACATGAAGAATCGTTCTTGCCAAACCAATCTATTAACCTTCTATGAGAAAGTGAGTTGCCATCTAGATAAAGGAAGGCCCGTAGACGTGATGTATCTGGACTTTGCAAAAGCATTTGACACAGTTCCCCATAAACGTTTACTGTACAAAATAAGGTCCGTTCGCATGGACCATAGGGTGAGTACATGGATTGAAAACTGGCTACAAGGGCGAGTTCAGAGGGTGGCGATAAACGGGGAGTACTCGGAATGGTCAAAGGTGGGTAGTGGGGTCCCCCAGGGTTCTGTACTGGGATCCAATCCTATTTAATTTATTCATAAACGACCTTGAGGATGGGATAAACAGTTCAATCTCTGTATTTGCGGACGATACTAAGCTAAGCAGGTCAATAACTTCTCTGCAGGATGTGGAAACCTTGCAAGAAGATCTGAACAAATTAATGGGGTGAGCAACTACATGGCAAATGAGGTTTAATGTAGAAAAATGTAAAATAATACATTTGGGTGGCAAACATATGAATGCAATCTATACACTGGGGGGGGGGGCTCTGGGGGAATCTAGGATGGAAAAGGACCTGGGGGTCCTAGTTGATGATAGGCTCAGCAATGGCATGCAATGCCAAGCTGCTGCTAACAAAGCAAACAGAATATTGGCATGCATTAAAAAGGGGATCAACCCCAGAGATAAAATGATAATTCTCCCGCTCTACAAGACTCTGGTCCGGCCGCACGAGAGTATGCTGTCCAGTTCTGGGCACCAGACCTCAGATGGGATATACTGGAAATGGAGCGAGTACAAAGAAGGGCAACAAAGCTAATAAGGGTCTGGAGCATATTAGTTATGAGGAAAGGTTGCGGGCATTGAACTTATTCTCTCTGGAGAAAAGACGCTTGAGAGGAGATATGATTTCAATTTACAAATACCGTACTGGTGACCCCACAATAGGCATAAAACTTTTTCGTAGAAGGGAGTTTAACAAGACTCGTGGCTACTCATTAAAATGAGAAGAAAAGAGGTTTAACCATAAACTACGTAGAGGGTTCTTTACTGTGAGAGCTGCCAGGATGTGGAATTCCCTTCCACAGGCGGTGGTCTCAGCAGGGGGCATCGATTAGTTTAAAAAAACTATTAGATAAGCACCTGAGTGACCGCAACATACAGGGGTATACAATGTAAAGGCCCATACACACAATCAGACTTTTTGACAACAAACATGCAAATTAGCTGTTTTAAGGCAACATCCGACCGTGTGTACGCTCCATCGGACAAACTTTTCCGGTTTTCATCGGACAAATGTTGGCTGTGCGAACAGACAAACTTGGCGGCAACAAAAGTCCTACGTCGGCAAGTCCGATCGTGTGTGCACAAAACCATCGGACTTTAGTACAAAGTACAAAAACGCATGATCAGAACCAATGCAAGCGTGCAGACAACAATACAGAAGTTGACCAAAGGGTGGCTTCGGAGAATTGAACGTCCTCTTTTGAAGTGTCGTCAGTACGTTGAAACATCACTACGTTCGTGTTTGTTGCCTAAAAAGTCCTGCCGTGTGTATGCAATACAAGTTCACAGTTAAAGCCCTTTGAACAGAAATCCACGTAAAAGTTTGTTTAAAGTCCGATCGTGTGTACGAGGCTTAATACTGACATATAATCACACACATAGGTTGGACTTGTGTCTTTTTTCAGCCTTTACTACTATGTAACTATGTAAGGTACTCCTCACCACTGCAATCCATACAATAGGTACTCTTGACCCCTGCACTCTGTGTGTTATGTGCTCTTAAGCCCCTGCACTTTGTGTATTACACACTCCTGACCACTGTACTATGTACGTTGTGTATTCCTAACCCCTGCTCAGTATGTGTTATGTACTACTTACTCGTGCACCCTTTGCGATAGGTACTCCTGACCTCTGCGCTGTGTGTTATGTACTCCTGACCCCTGCACTCATTATATTACATTACATACCCCTGTGCTCTGTGCATTACATTCCCCTGACCCCTGTGCTTTATATACTGCACTCTGTACATTGTGTACTCTTGACCCCTGCACTCTTTGCATTATATACCCCTGACCCCTGTGCTCTGTGCATTACATACCCCTGCACCCCGTGTATTACATACCCCTGTGCATTACATCCCCCTGACCCCGGTGCTATATATACTGCACTATGTACATTGTGTACTCCTGACCCCTGCACGCTGTGCAATACACCCCCCTGACCCCTGAGCTTTATATACTGCACTCTGTATGTTGTGTACTCCTGACCCGTGCACTCTGTGCATTAGATACTCCCAACTACTGCCCTTTATGTGTTATGTACCCCTGACCCCTGCGCTCTATGATGACATCACTAGGCCTAAAATAAGGTATGCAATTAATACAGAAAAGTTTTCTTAAAATATTAATTAGCATATTCATGGGGGAAAAGGAGGAACGAGGGGAGGCAAATATAAGCAGATTAAATGTCAGCTTTAATTTAATATTTTTAATTTAATTTAATTTAATCTTTTACCACTTCCATCAGCTCATTCACCACAGTTACAACCTTTTGTACCACCTGCCCCACCCTATTAGATTGTAAGCTCTTCTGAGCAGGGCCCTCTTAATGGTCTTGTATTTTATTGTATTATAATTGTATTGTCTCCCTTTTATATTGTAAAGCGATGCGTAAACTGTTGGCGCTATACAAATCCTGTATAATAATAATAATAATAATATGTCAAAATATCATCAATCAACATTCTGCTTATTCATACCAGTCTACTTTCCTATGGAGCTTGCAGTCTAATATCCACGTCATCAGTTGAGCCAATTTACATAGTAGACAATTAATAGACTATACTTCAAGATTGTAGGAAGAATCTGGAGCAAGGCTACACAAACATAGAGAGTACATACCCATCTCAGTGCTGCCAGGCTATTTACACATCACATAATATTCTGGGACATACAGTAATTAGCAAAGTAAAGAAGCATTTAGGGCTCCTTTATACCAGATTAACTCAAATGCATTTTTTAACCCCTTCCCACCCAGCTGTGGCAACCCTTTATTAGGGTCTTTATGCCGGGGGGTGGGAAGGATCAGGGGTCATGTGACCACTGTGATAGAACCTGTCCTGCCAGCTACCAATCATTAATGCAAACTGAGATCTGTTTGACCGCTCGGTCCCTGTGCTGGGAGTGCGCATTGAGCGAGCTCTCTCAGCACAGAAACCTTGGTGTAACCATTGATGCATAGCTCCCAACTGTCCCTGATTTTGAGGGACTGTCCCTGATTTGGAGTAATGTCCCTCTGTCCCTCATTCCTCCTCATTTGTCCCTCATCTTGGGCTGATCTATATAGTTGTTTTTAAAATGCACTTTTTATCTATCAAAAAGTGTTTCCCAGTGCTAAACCTTTCATCTGATTTCTAAATTGCTGCATTTGTAAATTTCAAAAGCCAATATAAAGGAATAGTAGTGGTAAAAAGCACTTGAGGGTTTAACCAATCTTGTTTTTTTCCTTTAAGGGGGCGTGTCAGGGGGTGTGTCCTATGCCTGCATGCTTTTGCTGATAGGTGTCCCTCATTACCATCTCAAAAAGTTGGGAGGTATGATTGATGCATATGTGCAGTGTGTGTGTGCAATAAAGCTTACCTTTTTACCACCACACATGTGTATTAAACTGGTGGCAAGAAGTTCAACACAGTACGAATGCATATACAAAAAAAATGTATTTCAATGACCCTAATTGACACCATTGTAAAAATGTTATGTGCATTCTTTTTAAAAAGTGCACCGTGATGCACTCTTCCACATGCAAACATATCAGATTGCATGTGAACGCACTGCAAACGCATGTAAATGCAACTCAGTAAAAATAACATCAAATAATTACTAAACAAATGCACTACGAATTCCTGCAAATGCATTACAAATGCATGAGGGGATTGTGATGTGAATGAGCCCTATGGCTAGGTTCACATTGTGTGATGTGGGAGCACACAGGATTTTGCACAAAACCGCACATTGCTTTTGATGGCGCATGGTGGTGCCATTAATTCGTAATTACACACCAATGCACCTTGCTAACATGTACCATGAAATGTACCATGAAACCACTGCACAGAGCAGGCAAGTATAACATGTTTGTTATTTAAAAAAAAATAAAAAATCTTGCCTTTAATATCGCTTTTATAATCTACAGGAAGGAGGACAATCTCTTGTTGGATTAGAGACAGTGTAGAAAACCTTGGGATTTATCTAAAATCTACACAGCAATAATTGTAGACTTTCACTTGTAAAGCATGGTGTCCTGACCCTATTCTATTGCCTTACTAAAAAAAACAGTATATGTTCACTCTATAGTGATTTACAGAGCAGAATGCCTGCCTGGCAAAGAACCAAGATAACTACAAATTGTGCCACACTAAATATTTAATATAATGGATCACATCCAGGCAGTTTGGATTAAGACAGCCTGATATCCACTGGTGTTCTTTTCCAACTTGCTTCTCTTGATGGAGCACAAGGATCCTCCGTTCCAATCCCAGCCAGGACACTACCTGCATGGAGTTTGCATATTCTCCTTCCGTTCACGTGGGTTATCTCCAGGTACTGAAGTTTCCTCCCACACTCCAAAGACATGCTGATAGGATAACTGGTTCCTATCTAAACTGACCCAAGTATGTGAATGAGTGTATGTGAGATAGGAACCTTAGATTGTAAGCTCTTTGAGGGCAGAGACTGATGTGAATCTTTAAGCCCTTCCCACCGAGCGTACGCAGATGTGCATACTCGGCTTTCCGGGGTTATACCGGGATGATGTCCACAGCTGCAGGCATAGGCACCGTTGTTTAGAACGGGCGATCGGCTATCCGAATATAACAACCGATGCAGCTAAAAGCCGCTCGGCTGTTATAACGGAGGAGCGGGAGGGGACGTCCCCCCCTCCCGCCGCCTCCCGCCGCTCTTACCGGGCCTCCCGTGCGATCGGGAGGCCGGTGACAAATCGGCTGCCTCCGGCAGCTGAGGGCGGGCTGGAACGAAGCTGCGGGCGGCTTCGTTCCAACCTTCTAATTGTAAACGCGGAAGCGACGTCATGACGTCACTTCCCGTTTACTCGGCTGCCAATGGCGCCGGTTTTAAAAAAATACACAGTATTCAGAATCACCGTTTTCCGGGATCTGAATACTTTGAAGTGCAAAGGAGGGATCGGGGGTCTTTTAGACCCCCGATCCCTCCATAAAGAGTACCTGTCACCACCTATTACTGTCACAAGGGATGTTTACATTCCTTGTGACAGCAATAAAAGTCATCAAAAAAAATTTTTTTTTTTTTAAACACAATTTATAAATATATATTTAAATAAAATAAATAAGAAAAAAAAAACAGTTTTTTAAAGCACCCCTGTCCCCGCTCGCGCAGCAAAGAAAACGCATACGGAAGTCATGCACGCATATGTAAACAGTGTTCAAATCACACATGTGAGGTATCGCCACGATCTTCAGAGCGAGAGCAATAATTCTAGCACTAGACCTCCTCTGTAACTCTAACCTGGTAACCGTAAAAAAATGTAAAGCGTCGCCTATGGAAATATTTAGGTACCGTAGTTTGTCGCCATTCCACGAGTGCATGCAATTATAAAGCGTCACATGTTTGGTATCTATTTACTCAGTGTAACATCATCTTTCACATTATACAAAAAAATTGGGGTAACTTTACTGTTTGGATTTTTTTAAATTCATGAAAGTGTCCCTTTTCCCAAAAATTTGCGTTTAAAACACTGCTGCACAAATACCGTAAGATATAAAATATTGCAACAATCTCCATTTTATTCTCTAGATTCTCTGCTAAAAAAAATATATATAATGTTTGGGGGTTCTAAGTAATTTTCTAGCAAAAAATACGGATTTTAACTTGTAAACACCAAATTTCAAAAATAGGCTTAGTCATGAAAGGGATAATATATGTATATAAAGCACTGCGTAAATTTTCAGCGCACTATAAATACCTGTAATAAATAAATATATATACTGTAGATATATGTAGGTTCCGGGCAGAGACTGGTGTGAATGTAAAGTATGTTAAGCCCTGCGGAATACTACATCAGACTGACGGTATTGTTTGAAGGCAAATTCAGCAAGTACAGTCCACTTTTTAAATTCCCTTTAAAAGAAACATGCATAGAAAGATGGGAAGCTACAGATTTAAAGTGGTTGTACACCCTGTACAACCACTTTTACCTACAGGTAAGCCTATATTAAGGCTTACCTGTAGGTGCTGGAAATAGCTCCTAAACCTCCACGGTTTAGGAGATATTTACAAAAAAGCCGAGCGCCGATGTCTATGGCGCATGCGCACTTTAGAAAGGGCAGATCGTGCCATTTCTAAAGGGGTCATGCTGTGACTGGAGACTCCCGTGTGCATGCGCGGGAGTGACGTCACGCGACTTCGGCCAGTCACAGAGCCGGAGTTTGCAACCCTGTAAGGAAGAGGGGTGAAGATGGATGCTCGCTGCTAGTGGGGACAGCGGTGACATCGCAGCCATCGGTTTCAGGTAAGTGACACATAATGGGCTACTATGCGATGCGATGCATAGTAGCTCATTATGCTTTACCTTTGCAGGGGAATAAAGAGGAAGTAAAACCCATCAGGGCTTACTTCCTCTTTAATGTATGCCTAAATCAAAACTAAACTGTATTGGAGCACCAGAAAAAGAAAACACTACTTAAAGTGGTTCTAAAGCCTTAAAGTGGTTCTAAAACCTTAGACCCCTTTCACACTGGAGCGTTTTTCAGGCGCTTTTGGGCTAAAAATAGCGCCTGTAAAGGGCCTGCAGTCCAAGTGTGAAAGCCTGAGTGCTTTCACACTGGAGTGGTGCGCTTGTGGGACATTATAAAAAGTCCGGCAAGCAGCATCTTTGGGGTGGTGGAGAAGTGGTGTATACATCGCTCCTCCACCGCTCTTGCTTTGGGGGCGCTTTTAACCCTTTATTCGGCCACTAGCGGGGGATAAAGGCGTCCTGCTAGTGGGCGAATAGCACCGCTAAAATGACGGTAAAGCGCCGGAGTGGCCCCAGTGTGAAAGGGGTCTTAAAGTGGTTGTAAAGCCACTTTGTGTACTTCATCGATTCCCCTCTGTTGCATGATGTCATGTGCCCCAGTGTATGTTCGATATAGAAAATATGTATCTGTATACCTTATTTCAGAGCGCCGCTCAGCACTCACATGACTGCCCGCCGCTCTTCTCTCCCGATCTCAGAAGTACAGCGGGGGAGGCTGAAAATCCCTCACTGATGTTAGCCGGTAGGAGAGGAGGAGAGCAGCGGGCGGTCATGTGAGCGATGAGCAGCGTTCTGAAATAAGGTATACAGATACATAATTTTTATGTTGAACATACACTGGAGCACATAACATCATGCAACAGATGGGAATCTATGAAATAAACAAAGTTATTTTAGCAGCAGGAGGGGAGGGGTGGTCACTTACACGAGCTGACAGGCAGGGAGAGAGGGGGGAGAGGAGGACAGAGGTGATGCAGCATTTACTTCCTGGAATCCATCTACTTTTAGCTCAGGCAGTCTGGCAGGAGGGTGTGCTTAGCTGAGAAAGCTGGGATCTATGACATCTTTTTGACCTAGACCAGAAATAAGGAAGCAATTGAAGTGTAAAAGAAAAAAACATTTTTTAAAAACAAGTAAATATAATATGCCTTCATATCTATTTACTAATGCCAGCAGCAAAATGATCAAAAATAGTTAAAATTGACAGAGAGAGTTTAGTTCTGTGTTAAAGAGGAACTGCAGTCTGCTCACATAATTTGTAATAACAACATCTTTGCCATTCTGAAGCTTCCCTCCAACTACTTTGCATATTATTTTATATATACTGTGATTCTGTACTTGCCAAATATGCTGCAGAAATCTCCCTCCACTAAGTCTGGCTGCAGCCATTTTAACTGTGGGCAGCTGAAGCTGCCACCTGTTCACTTCCTGGATTTACACAGACACACAGAGGCACACCTCCAGCTCTGCAGCCCTGCAGTTTTCATTGGCCCTCTTATGACTCGTTCCCCCTCACTTCCTGGCAAACTCTCACGAGAGTAAGAGAGAAACCTGTGCGTGATGTCATAAGCCTAGGCTTATTACCAGATGTAGCACCCTCTAGGTAGGTAGGTGCAAGAGGTAGGATTTTTTAGGACAGGCAAATTTAGGTAGATTAATCTGGGCTGGGAGTGGCTCAGGGTAGCAGCTGGTGACTCACAGGCAGCATCACTGAGACCTCCCTCTTCCTTCTAGAGTTTGCTGGAAAGTTCTGGAAAGAGAGGAGGAGAGGTGGAGCTGCCTGGGATGGTTTAGGGAGCCCTGACCAATCCCCAACCTGGATTGGCAGGGGGCAGGCCTCCTTGGATACCTAGGGTCAGCCCAGCTGGGGAGGAGTTGTCGGGTGGAAGAGCTGGAGTGAAAGAGTGTGGAGGCTGTCGGCCTTTAGGGGTTCTCCCCCATTTGGATGCAGTCGGGACCACCTTCAAGAACACGTGAAGAGGTCCTGGACCGGAGACATAAGAGAGAGCAAGGAGAGGACAGTGGGAAAGAGCACTGCTAAGAGACTCCAGGGAGGACAACTGGTCGCAGCCAAGAGAGCTGGCATGTGAGGCACAGTCAGGAGGACTGAGGAGGCAAGCCTGAGAGGACTGGGAGCTTGCAATCTGAGATGGGTGCAGAACCAGAAGAGTGGACTATGGTGAAAGGGGCAGTGGAGAGAGGCAGATGCAGCCAGGAGGGCTGGCAGGGCCTGAAGATGGCTTATTGGGCTCAGTAGCCGCATGTAGGGCAGATAGCACCAGAGACTCTCTATTTTGCTACACTATAGAGGCCCGTGGTCCCCGCCTGCAAAGGGCAATTGCTAAAGGCCAGGCTGAGCCTGTGTCAGGCCTAACCACTTTGTGCTAGCTGTGCCTGAAGATTAGAGAGGAAGAGATGTGCTGGAGGAGAAAGGAGTGAAGATTAGAAAGGAAGTGATGTGCAGGAGAAGAAATGGAGAGTGTATACTGGACTGTATATAGCTGTCCCAAGCAAGTTCTACCAATTCTACTGGGCATCCTGTACTTCCTTTACCCCATCCAAGTTCAATCCCCTCAATAAAACAAAAAAAAAAAAAACAAAGCATATGGACTGCTCTATGTCTCTGAGTGTTTGAGAGGTGAATTCCGGGCTGGGCAGGGTGACAGACAATGCAAAATTTAAGCGGCCCCTACGGGGGTACCTCTACACTGACAAGAAACAGAAAGTGGGCTGCATAAGGTATTTACTGGCAGGAAAAAACATGTTTTACTATCCAAAGTTAAAACAACAAGGGCAGAAGATTTAATAGATGGAAAGTTGAAAAGATAACTTAAGGTCCGCTTTAAGTACCGTCTGCAGAAAGGCACTGTACATCAAATTTGATATTTGGTATAGCAGGGGTACAAAACTAGTCTGCCATTATATTCTACACATGCCTGTTGGCCCAAATAGAGTGGAAGTTTGATTTCCCCTACAAAAGTTTTGCAACATTACAGGGCTATGTCTATCTACAATGCCAAAGATTGCTAGCGGCAGCACGTGTTATTGTCTAGTTTTCGGGTTGCCCACACAGTCGCATGATTTTTTTTTGGGGGGGGGGGGTAGAAATGGGCAAACTGAAGGACCATTCCATTTTTATTGTCCATAACTCGTATTTAGACTAAGGGCCGTTTCATGTCATTTGTGTTTGGATGTGCTGGACAGTGTTGTCCAGCACGGTCCCAACGCAAGGACAAGGTAACTTGCTTTCTATGGCGTTAGTTAACACAGCATGGGAGAAAATGAAGTGAGAATCTGTGAGCTGGAGTTCAGGACTGTAGAGGTTTTAGGAGCATCTATATCTCTTTTATGAGGAATGCTATTATGTCCAACAGTATAGGAAACAGTAGTATGTGCATTATGTTTTGAGTTATTGAGAGAGCCCCCTATAAACACCAACCAACACAATAGCTCATGATAGCTAAATGGAGCTTTAAAGGTGCTTATGCATTTTCTATAGACTCCAGCTAATATTTAAAAAGTTTTTACTTTTAAGTTTTTCACATTTCAATTCAGTATTCATTAAAAATATACATGCATGCAATCCGCCTGCCTCCGCCATGAGGCTACAGCATCTATGATAAATAAAAATTATAATTCCCAACTTAAAGGAAACCTCCCTCATATGGAAATCCTTGCTACAGTATGTCCAAGAATTGTATCAAATGGTTCAGAGGTTCACTTGTTTTGGCACCAGCAGAGATTTCTTTCTGAACATGTTTCACTTATAAAGCTTCATCAGGAGAAAAAGGGAGGGAAAATATAATGATATTTACTGCCCATTCAGACCACCAACAACACAGATAATACCAGGTGCCTCTTACATCCCCCACCACATCCCCAAATGTGGGAGGAAGAAAGCCCCCTGGAACATTTGATTCTTGTACATATCAAGGAGTTTGTCACCTTTCAGGAGGTTTCCTTTAAAGAATAACTTTTTAGTTTTGCATAGAGTAGATGGATTAGAACGTTTGTCAGTTGTTATTGCTGTCTGTGCCCCAGTTAAGATTCACCTTCTCTATTTGTCCTGTTTACTATTATCATTGATAGTGAAAGTAAAAGAAAATCCAGAAATTTGAGTTGTCCCCAGAAAATTAATAGAGGGGAATTCTTCCAATGGGGACACTAGTTCTGGTGACCTGGGGGTCCCCAAAGGATTCCTTTCATTTGCAAGGATTTCATCTTACTTCCTGTTTGGCTATGGGACAGGAAGTGTAGAGAAATCTCTGCACTGGGACACAGATGGCAAAAAAACTAAAATAAATCAGACACGGGTTATAACCCTCTCTTGCTCCATCCAAAATGGAAAAAAAAAGTTTTGCCTATAGTTCTACTTTAACCACTTGCCGATCACCCGTACGTCGCTGGACTTCACCCTGGTATTGTTTTTTAGACTTAAATAGGTATGTAAAGGTCAAGTACAGCGCTGCGCTAGAAAATATAAACAGCAGCCAACACACCCGTAGACTCAGGATAAATAAACAATACAAATTCAAAAAGTGTGGCGCTACAAACAATGTGTGGAAGTGATAAGTAAATAATGTAAAAAAATTATATTACATATTCAGTGACTTCAAAAGTAGGTATTCCGGTATAAAACAGAAGAAATCTACGTGAATGGATGTGACAGTGACAAATAATAACACTTGGTTACATAAAATGAATTAGGTAGTGTAAAAAGTCACGAAATAGTACTAAATGTAAAAAAATATAAAATATAAAGTCCAAATAAGTGAACAAACACCAGCAAAAAATCTGTGATGGCAGTGCAACAATTGATGATAAACATATGTCTCCTGGGCATGCAGGGGGATTGTTCAGACCCGGCAACCTAGTAGATAGATGGGCCGTAGGGAGACCAAAAGTGCACAGAGGATTGAAATCGGTGCCAGAACCATCACCAGAAACCAAGGAGGCTTACCAGAAAAATTGGCCTGAAATGGCATATGCCATACAGGTCAAAAAGGCTTTATGACCGACCGGTCATGGTATCATATCTTGTCAGATGACATCACACAGATGGGGGGAAGAAATCAGCACGGCTTCCTCGTCAATGGGTGCACCATGGGCCAAGCGAGTAATTTGTATAACATGTGAGGGATAAAAACACTCACATAGCGTGATAACGTTTCAACTTGGATTTATTTAAAAATATTACATCAAGATCAACTCACATTTCAGAAGATAAAACAGGCATGTAGTCTTGTAGCGGTAGTCAAGAGGGGTCCACCCGACATGTTTCAACTAAACAGTCATCATCCCCAGAGTTTTTTTTATCCCTCACATGTTATACAAATTACTCGCTTGGCCCATGGTGCCTTTGATGGGCTCTCTGCTATGGTAACCTGGAAGCAATGATATGACATCACTTCTGGTTTACTCGGATGTCAACTGCGCCTTTAAAAAAAAAAATCAAAAGCATTAAAAAACACAGATCTTGGAGTTTTGAATGCTGTTTTGGGCAGAGGAGGGATTTGTATTTCGGATCTCTCCATAAAGAGTACCTGTCTAATGTGAAATGGTATTTTAAATAAATAAAATAGTGGCGCTATAAATGACATGAATCATTTAAATTATAGTGAATCACATAAATTGTAGTGATAGCTTGTGATATAAAATACAACAACATTTAGTGCTATTGCTATACCAATAAATATCCGTGATGTTTCCAAATAACTCTACCTTTCCTTTAGTGACCAAAGAAGATTAAATTAAAACAAATGATGAGTCTAATATAAATATGAATAAGCAGTTCGTGCAATTTTATAAAGGTAAAATGAGGATGATGTGCCTCAAAAAGGTGAATCTGAAACAACAATCTTCCTATGCCATAAAAGTCTCCTCCACCCAGGGGCGGATCCAGAGCCTAGTCTCGGGAGGGGCACTGCCAGAAAATACGTTTTTTTGGGGGTAAATTTAACGGGGAAATGGCTGGTGTTAGCGCTTCAATCATCACGGCACCATGGTTGTTATGGTGTCAGGATGATTGAAGCGCATTATTACTATTATTACATGGTTATAAAAAATGAAATGGTTCAACTTACCATAGAATCAGTGGGAGCCCCGAGCGTGTCACTTGCCACTGTTATCTGCCACATGTTGGGGATTGTCACTTGACACGTCACCTGTCACTAGATGCGGCTTGTCACTTGCCACGTCCCATGCCACACATTGCAGATTGTCACTTGCCACACGTTGCAGATTGTCACATGCCACGTCCCATGCCACACGTTGCAGATTGTCACTTGCCACGTCCCATGCCACACGTTGCAGATTGTCACTTGCCACGTCCCATGCCACACGTTGCAGATTGTCACTTGCCACGTCCCATGCCACACGTTGCAGATTGTCACTTGCCACGTCCCATGCCACACGTTGCAGATTGTCACTTGCCACGTCCCATGCCACACGTTGCAGATTGTCACTTGCCACGTCCCATGCCACAGGTTGCGGATTGTCACTTGCCACGTCCCATGCCACACGTTGCGGATTGTCACTTGCCACGTCCCATGCCACACGTTGCAGATTGTCACTTGCCACGTCCCATGCCACACGTTGCGGATTGTCACTTGCCACGTCCCATGCCACACGTTGCAGATTGTCACTTGCCACGTCCCATGCCACACGTTGCAGATTGTCACTTGCCACGTCCCATGCCACACGTTGCGGATTGTCACTTGCCACGTCCCATGCCACACGTTGCAGATTGTCACTTGCCACGTCCCATGCCACAGGTTGCGGATTGTCACTTGCCTGCTATAATTGTCTGCTGTGTCCCAGTCAGAGTCAGGCTTATTTAACTGGTGACCCCCTGTCATCAGTGCTGGGCTGGGAGGAATGGGCTGGCTGCTGCCACTGGGAGAGCGATGGGAGCAGAGCGAACACAGGGCTCATCCTGAGCGGATGTGTCAGCGCTCCATCCCGCCCCAGGGGGGGCAGCAGAGAGATGATGTAATCTCTCTGCTGCCGCGGCTGCCTGTACTTTCAACAGTGTGGGCGGAACTGCAGGGATGCAGGGCGGCGCTGGGCGGTGAGAGATGATGTTATCTCTCTGCTCCCCCACCCGCAGGCTCCCTGATTGGCCAGCAGCCGCTCACACTGTCACTGAGCCGCACACCGCTGTTTACGTAGCCGCCCGTGCTCTCAGCTGTGGAGCCGCCCGCCGGCTCCCTGATTGGCCAGCACTGCAGCCGCTCACAAACTAACTGTCACTGAGCCGCACACAGCTGTTCACTTAACGGAGCCGCCCGTGCTCTCAGCTGTGGAGCCGCCCGCCGGCTCTCTCACCCACAGCGATGCCTGCCCTGCCCACCCCACCCACTCACCCACAATCTCGGAGGGGGCAATTGCCCTGTTGCCCCCCCCCTGGATCCGCCCCTGCCTCCACCACACCGGTTGTGATTGTGATCCACTCACATGGAGCCGCACTCACCAGAAAATATTGCCTTGCACTCTCCTGTAGGCAATATTGAAGCCCCCCAGGGGGCTGCTCAGGATAAATGGAGTTGCGTCCACAGCAGATGGAGCTCTTTAATTAACAGCAATCCTCATCATGAAGAGGTATACCACTGTTGTGTATGGTAGTCTGCACTCAGGACTCCCTCAGGTGCTGGACAAGCTATCACTACAATTTATGTGATTCGCTATAATTTAAATGATTCATGTCATTTATAGCGCCACTATTTTATTTATTTAAAATACCATTTCACATTTTTTTTTTTTTAAGTTGGCAGCTACAGTTTTGTTTGGTTTGCACTAGAGCGCAGTGGTGGTTTATCAAGGGTTTTTTTGCGCGACACTTGATCACCGTTTTTTCAACAGTACCTGTCTTATGCCTATTGCTGTCACAAGGATGTTTACATTCCTTGTGACAGCAATAAAAGTAAAAAAAAAAAAAAAAAAAGTAATAAAAATATATATTTTTTTTAAAGCAACAGCGTGAAAATAATAATAATTAATAATTAAAAAAGATATGAAAAGTGCCACCGGGTTGGCTCACAAAGGCAAACACAAGTGTCTATCCAACACGCACACAAACAGCAATCATCCCACACATGTAAGATATCACTGCGAACGTCCGATCATGGGCAGTAATGCTAGCACTGGACCTTCTCTGTAAATCTAAAGTGGTAACCTGTAAAGGCTTTTAAATCACTGTCTATGGATAGTAAAATGTATGGCCTTTGCACAGGCATGCACAATTTTAAAGCGTGGCATGTTTGGTATCTATTTACTAGCTGTAACATCATCTTTTATATTGTACATTAAAATTGGGTCATGTATTGTGTTTTTTTGCATTAAAATTCAAAAAAGTGTATTCTTTCCACAAGAAAAAGTGTTTGAAAAACCACTGCGTGAATACCATGTGACATAAAAAAATTGCAAAACCCACCATTTTTTTCTGTAGGGCCTCTGCTTTAAATAATATATAATGTTTGGGGGTTCTAACTAATTTTCTAGCAAAAAATACAGATTTTTACATGTAACCAAAAGTTTCAAAAAAGGGCCTGGAGGTCTAGGGATTAAGGAGGAAATTGTCACTTTAATTTATTGTATATGCTGTAGCCTTATGGTGGAGGCAAGAGGATTTTTTGTATCAGCTGGAGTTTCTAGTAAATGTATAGACTCTTTAAAACCCAATGTAGCTACTATGAGCTGTTGTGTAGGTTGGATTATAAGAAACAGATTTTACAGATTAAATAGCCTCATCTGCAGCATTTGTACCATAGAGAATATCATAAAGGGATGGGGCCATAGCCTATCAAGCACTAGATCAACAAACTCCATATTTATTTTCAAAATGCAATTATGCGGCTTTTCTAGACAAATAACTAATTATAAAGTTTAAATGTATATTTCTTAACTGTTTGACCTGACAGCAAATTGTCATTCTCTGAAGTCACTCATTGTTTGCTCACAGTGCCTTGGTCTGCCAGCAGCAGAACGTTCACTTGGCCTCCTGTCAATAATGCTGCCAGGCTACATTATCTTGACATTTTCTAATTAACTTTGTCTTTGCAGAGTATCCTACCTAGAGCACATCTTATTCCAGCACCCAGACACCCGTCCTTACTATTGCACAATGAATGTGGTTCCAGTAACGCATGTTGGGTACCAAAGTACCTTCCCCTATTGGAGATATTTCCAAACATTTCTTTTTCCAGTAATGCCCCGTACACACGATCGGACATTCCGACAACAAAATCCATGTTTTTATTTCTGACGGATGTTGGCTCATACTTGTCTTGCATACACACGGTCACACAAAGTTGAACGGAAATTCCGAACGTCAAGAACGCGGTGACATACAACACGTACGAGAAAAATGAAGTTCAGTAGCCAGTGCAGCTCTCCTGCTTGATTCCGAGCATGCGTGGCTCTTTGTGCGTCAGAATTGTGTACACACGATCGGAATTTACGAGAACGGATTTTGTTGTTGGAAAATTTGAGAACCAGCTCTCAAATTTTGTGTGATGGAAATTCAGATGGAAAATGTCCGATGGAGCCTACACATGGTCGGACTCGGAACTTCTGACAAAAAGCTCCCATCGAAAATTTTCTGTTGGAAAATCCAACCGTGTGTACGGGGCATAACACTTGTCACTATTGCAGAAAGTGAGCGGAAATTCTCCAATATGGACACAGAAAACAATAAAAACCTGAGAGAAGACCTACCTCAGGGATCCTCGAAAAAAAAAAAAAAAAAGGCTGTTTGGCTATTACTTCAGACTGTTGGGGAGTCAGATTATGGCTGGTGGTGGTGGCATCAGTGAAAGTAACAAATTCCTCAAGTTGTGTGGTCAGTGGGGGTAAGAATTGTCCCGTGGTCAGCGAGAGGTAAAAAAAATCCCATTTTTGGTATCAGTGGAAAGAATAGCGCCCTATTGGTGTCAGTGGGAAGAATAGTGCCCCTTCATTGGTGTCAGTGGGAAGAATAGTGCCCTATTGGTGTCAGTGGGAAGAATAGTGCCCCTTCATTGGTGTCAGTGGGAAGAATAGTGCCCCTTCATTGGTGTCAGTGGGAAGAATAGTGCCCTATTGGTGTCAGTGGGAAGAATAGTGCCCCTTCATTGGTGTCAATTGAAAAAAAATCATGTCCCATGATTATTGTCAGTATGAGGAATAGTGCCCAATTATTGGTGTCAATGGAAGATAAATAGTTCTGTTGGTTTCAGTGGAAGAATATTGTCACATTGTTGGCATCAGTAGGAGGAATGGTGCCACATTTTTGGTAGCTGTTGGAAGAAAAAAAGTGGGAAGAAAAGGGAGGAAATGTGATTAATTGCTATTGTCAGTGTAAGAAATGTTACCACATTGATTATTTTAGTTTGAGGATTAGTGCCTCATCATTGGCATCAGTGGGAGGAATATTACCTCATTCTTGGTGTCAGTGGGAAGAATTATGCCCCATTGTTGGTATCAGTGGGAGGAATAGTGCTGCAGTGCTGCATTGTTGTTATTAGTTGGAGGAATAATGCCCCATTTTTTTGTCAGTGGGACGAATAGTGTTTCATGGTTGGTATCAGTGGGATGAATAGTGTCTCATGGTTGGTATCAGTGGGCGGAATAGTGTTTAATTGTTGGTATCAGTGGAGGGAATAGTGCCCCATCATTGGAGTCAGTGGAAGGAATAATTTCCCATCATTTATGTCAGTGGGAGAAATAGTCCCTTTATTGTTGGTGTCAGTCGGAGGAATAGGGTCATATTGTTGGCATCAGTGGGAAAAATAGTGCCTCATCATTGATGCCATTGGGATAAATAGTGCCCTCTTTTTGGTATCAATGGGAGGAATAGTGCCACATTTTTTTTCTTTTTTGTATACGTTTCACTTTTTTTATTTTCTTTGTTAACTTTTTTTGTCTGAATATAGATCTATGTTTGAAGGAATAGTGCTTTATTGTTGTCAGAGGAATAAAACCCCATTTGTTGGTATCAGTGGGAAGAATAGTGCTCTATTATTGATGGCAGTGGGAGGAATAGTGACCCATTGCTAGTGTCACTGAGAGGAATACTGTCCCATTGTTGGTGTCACTGAGAGGAATACTGTCCCATTGTTGGTGTCACTGAGAGGAATACTGTCCCATTGTTGGTGTCACTGAGAGGAATACTGTCCCATTGTTGGTGTCAGTGGGAGGAATAGTGCCCCATTGCTGGTGTCACTGATACGAATAGTGCCACACTGTTAGTGTCTGTGAGACTGGGGAAACCCTCCAAGCATTGGCATCAGTGGTCACTTACTTTTGTATAAGACATCTGTCCTGTGCTGCTTCACTACTGGCCACATGCAATAAAAGCTAGATTTACATACAAGCAGCAGTCGATTAAATAAGAGGAGGCCCTGGATGACGGAACTAATTGAGGCAGCCAAGTGATGGTAATTCGCAAGAGACCACTCTGTCTAACAACATGGCTATAAAGCTGTTCATACAACAGCAATGCTTAGCCAAATAATGGAATCACTATCTTAAAGTGTAATTAAACCCACAACAGTAAAGTCTGTATGTATATGCAGTAAAGCATGCTTGTTATACTCACTGTGGAACCTAAGGAATTAATCCTCTGCATTGTGTAAAAAGGATGTTCAATCCTGTCTTCTTTGATCATCTCCTCTTCCACTGACTCCAATATATTTCCCGATATTTACAGAGCCAGGAGGCAGGTTGCACAGGCTTAGTTTGGTGTGTATTGCTAGAGAGTTTTTTTTTTTTTTTTTTAAATGGGAGGATGCATGTGATCAGCACAGGGCCAATCAGTACTGTCCAGACTGAGGGTCAGGGATCCTGCATTCTCATATGACAATCACAGGAGAATGAAAATTCCACCTACAAGCTTTAACCAGACACTCAAAGACATCACAAGACTGCGCTAACTGCTGATGAGAAAAGGTATTCAGCAGTTTATATTTACTAAAACTATTGCATTTCCATGTTCTGTGTACTGTGGGAGACCAGCTATAGCGACTGCAGTGTTCTGGGTTTAGTAACACTTGAAATTGTTGTTGAAATGATTAAAACCAGTATAGTAGTTCATCCATACTGATGTAATGGTGCTGCCTGAGTCCTATTATACTTGAAAGGTTGGACATATAACAGCACAATGGTCCTCCCGTTGCTTTCAGTAATGATGTCGGAGGACAAGAACATGAAACTGTGGTCCTCCTTTATTTCAATGTGAAAAGCCTCTGTGAAAATAGGTTTTCTCTTTGGCACATTCAGACCAAGATTGTATCTTAAATGACCATTATCTCAAAAAGGTTCTTTAAATCAAGGATTCAAGCATTTTATAATACATTTTCACAAATGGCTGTTGATATCTTTAGTGCTTTACAGTTGTGTTATTACAGTAACGATCTCTCTAGGGGCTTTATCCATAGCTCCTGTTGATACCATAACTGAGAATTCACTAGATACACAATTTCCACAAATTAGGTGAAGTTTCGAGGCCAGATATTTAGGAGTAAGCGACAGACACACCAGACTGGAGACCGAGGTAATATTTCATGGAGACAATCACGCTTCTGCAGATGCAAGCAGATGTCACCTTGTAACTCTATATGTATGTTAATTGCTGCTTGTGCAAGCATATATACATGGCATCATGGCCTTGTTAAGGACCTTACCTATATAAAACTGTGTGAGATATATTTTTTTTCATGAGAAAGCATTTTCAGAAACTGGTGTTTATTTATGTGTATGTGCAGTTGTGTGTGTTTTTTTGTTTTGTTTTTTTGTTTTTATTTATGCATAAATCTTCTTTTTTTTTCACAATCAAAATTTATTGAAAATGTTTAACAGATGACAATATGACTTCATAGCAAATATCAAGTACAAGTTGAAAATTTATGTCAGTTTGCATGGATACATAAATCTTAGGGAGGTTGCAGGTGCCTATTATTTCATGGCTTGCTAGGAGTTAAGCTGACCAGGACATTCTTTGTGCAATCTATTTTAGGAGAACCAAAGCAAATACCATTGTGCCCTCAAGGTAAGAGTAGTTTGTAGTTTCTGCCAGGTCAAAGTGATGAAGGAGCTCCTGAGATGGCCAAGGTAAAACTGCACTTGTGCCTTTTAACCACTTCCAGTCTGGGCCAATTCTGACATTCTATATTTTTTTTTTCTAGAAAACTACTTAGAACCCCCAAACATTATATATTTTTTAAGCCCTAGAGAATAAAATGGGGGTGTTGCAATTTTTTTTATGTCACACGATATTTGTGCAGCAGTTTTTTGAATACCAGTTTTTGGGAAAAAATACACCAACCACTCCCTTCCAAGTCTGGTTGTTCCAGGGAGCGCTGAAGAGGTGGAGCAGAGAGCCGGTTACTGACAGTCCGAAGGCCGAGAACCGAGCGATCAGTTTTTGATCTCTCAATTCTTTCTCTTAGAGATGGCGGGGGACAGACTGATCATCAAACTGATGCTGCATCCACCTAGGTAAGTATGATTGTTTATTTTTTTAAACCCAACCTTCTCTTTTAACTCCCTGGAAGTGGACTGTGGGCTTCTTCCAGGCTTTTTTTATCATTTGTTTTGCAGGCAGGAACAAATATGTAGACAATTTCTGTTGCCATTGTTTAAAGGAGATGTACAGCTAAAGCTCGTTTGGCTGTATTTCCCTTGTGGATCACAGGAGTGCAGATGGCTCATTTTCAGCAGACAGCGGGCTGAAGCCCGCTGTCGGCTGACATCACAGAGCTAGTCCAGGCTCAGGATCTATCAGCATGCCTGGACCGGCACCTGGCTCAGCCTCTCAGCGAGCCACTAAGAGCTCCCACCACAGCCCAGCGCTCCAGGGAACTGAGCGATCAGCAGTGTTAGATCGCTTAGTTCTCAGTGTTAGAGCCATCAGGGGACAGATGTAGCATTGAACCGAGACTGCATCCACCTAGGTAAGTATTAGACATGTGCACTGCCAAAAAATGTGTTTATTTTCGTTTCATTCGTGTTTTTTTTTTTTTCTTTCGAATCATATGCTATGAGCGCCATTTGTTACTTCGTATGCATTCATATTAGTTTCGTTCCTTTCATTTAAATGCGGCATTTGTTACTTCGAACTCGGACCATTCTTTCAGTCGGACGTTGGTTGTATTCGTAACCTTCGTTAGTTCAGATTTTTTTGTTTTATTCGTTATTTCGGAGTCGGCGTGCGGCACTGGGATTAATTTAGTAGGCCTCAGACAGCTACTAGCACATGAATTTAAAGAACAAAAACGCATTTATTGTTATCCGAATGCAATTGATACGTTAAACTCGTAGATTGAAGTGTAAAGAAAGTAAATGCGCTTATCCAAAACAACAGTATTAAAAAATCATTGATAGCATCAATTATAAAAAGCTGTTTTTCACAAACAAAGTGAAATAATTAAACCAAACGTCCATTGTTAAATAAATAAAAGAAAAACAAGTTGAATTGTTTTTCATCCTTTCAGATTTTTGCATTTTCGTTCTGACAATTCGTATTCGTACGCATTTATCAAAGAGTCTATCGCTCATTCGGATGTTTCCAAATAAACAAATATGCCAAATTTTGTCCGAAAACGAATTTGTAACAAAACGAATTGCACATGTTTAATAAGTATGATTTAAAAAAAAAAAATTCCAATACATCAACTTTAAGTATTCTAAGCCCCGGTTCACACCGAATGCGGCTTTGAAATCGCCAAAAATTGTGCAGAAACCTTTTCTAAATCTGTGCAAGTCGGAAAGTCGCACGGATATGAACGGTTCCATAGCTAGAAATGGGGTACGACGTGTCATGCAACTTCATTCTGTCAAATCACATGACAAGTCCAATCGGTGTGAACGGGGGCTAAAAGCCGAGGGTGCTTGCTGTCGTATTACAATAGCTGGCAGGGGAGGCTGCTCCAGCCAACACTGTTTAGCATGGATGCTGGAACCGATTATGAAATCTTACAATATATGACAAGCTTAGGGCTGCATTCACACTACAGCGTATTGAATCACAGGCAGATCTGCGATTGTCCCGCGATAAAATGTGCTGCAATCGCGGCGACCCACATCGTGGGACACATGTCGCCCCAAAATAGTTCAGGAACTACTTTGGGGTGACATGCGTCCCACGATGCGGGTTGCTGAGATTGCAGCATGTTTTATCACGCGGCAATCGCAGCAGACCCACGCCACGATTTGAGGCGTCATTCAAATGAATGGCATCTCAAATGCAAGTCCCGTGTTTTGTCATTCACACATCAGTGCTGTCAAATCGCATTCATTTAAATGGCCCCTGTTCTCATCTGAGCGTTCTGTCGCCTGAAGCAAAACGCCTGAAGCTCAAAAAGTACATGAGCTTCTTTATAGGCAGATTACAGGCAGTTTTCTGCTTTTTACATTGGTGACGTTTCGACCTGTACAAAATCGCTGCAAAAATGCTTGAAAAAATGCCAGAAAAAACACCAGAAAAACGCCCTAAAAAAAATGCCCGAAAACGATACGCTGTAGTGTGAATGCAGCTTTAGGCAGGTTACAGGCGTTTTACTGCTTTTTACATTGGTGACCTTTGGACCTCAAAACGCCTGTACAAAAACTCTGCAAAAATGCCCAAAAAAAGCCTGAAAACAATACGCTGAGGTGAGAATGCAACCTAAGTGCCTTGTCCTGTAGTGCCAAACCCAATGGCATCCACGGGGTTAACTGGAATATATTGCAATAATAAGGTGTCACGCAACAAGGACTTTGAAAAAGTACTTTGTGTAATTTTGTTTTCAACCAGCAGCACAGCATAACATTCTAAATAAATGGTGACATTTTAGGCTTAAATTAGCTCTTTTTCAAGCCATACAAAAAACAACAACACATGTTTAAATACCCTCCATAACCAATCACACACTGCCACATCAAAAATCAGGAACAAATCAGACAACAGGGAGAACATAGACCTAATGAGGAACTGCAACAGTGATCAGTGAAAAAAAAGGTGATACAGCCAACATCCAATCATAACCAGATAAATTTCAAAAAAAGTACAGCCACCAAAAAAATAAAACATTTTTCTGTAAATCTCCGTTCACACCTGAGCATACTGGAATTGCAGCACAACACAGGATGCATTTGCGATGCCATTATTTCTTAACCTCTTCAATACAGGACATTTATACACCCCTCCTGCCCAGACCAATTTTTAGCTTTCAGCGCTCTCACACTTTGAACGCCAACTACTCAGTCATGCAACACTGTACCCAAACAAATTTTTTATCATTTTTTTCATACAAATAGAGCTTTCTTTTAGTGGTATTTAATCACCACTGGGTTTTTTATTTTTTACGACATAAGTGAAAAAATCGCGAAAATTTTACACAGCCTAGCCAAATACAGAGGCCCAACAATGAAGTAGTACCTTCAGGCATTCTAGGAGCATAAATTGCACATCTCTTTTCATTCCTACCTATCACACTTTTGAAGGTCCTTGAGCACCAGGACAGTGGAATTACCCACAAAATGACCCCTTTTTGGAAAACAAAAACCCCAACATATATTCTATGAGGCATGGGTTGCAGATAGGTACTCGGGTACTCTGATGGGCTGGGGACAGTTACTCGGTTACTCTGATGGGCTGGTGACAGGGACTCGGGTACTCTGATGGTCTACAGATAGGTACTCGGGTACTGATGGGTTGGTGACTGGTACTCGGGTACTCTGATGGGTGGTGACAGGTACTTAGATGGGTGGTGACAGGTACTCATATGGACTGTGACAGGTACTCAGATGGGCTGTGACAGGTACTCAGATGGGCCGTGACAGGTACTCAGGTACTCAGATGGGCTGTGGCAGGTACTCAGATAAACTGTGACAGATACTCAGATGGGCTGCAACAGGTGCTCAGGTACTCGTGTACTCAGATAAACTGTGACAGGTACTCAGGTACTCGGGTACTCAGATGAACTGTGACAGGTACTCACGTACTCAGATGAACTGTGACAGGTACTCAGGTACTCAGATGGACTGTGACAGGTACTCGGGTACTTGGGTACTCAGGTGAACTGTGACAGGTAGTTAGGTACTCATATGGACTGTGACAGGTACTCAGGTACTCGGGTACTCAGATGAACTGTGACAGGTACTCTGATGGGTGGTGACAGGTCCTCTTTATTAGAGGGGGGGGGGCAATCAGTGTGGTTGGTGTACACTGTAAGCGGTAACAAGATGTTACTGCAATCTCCTTCTCACACGCGATCGATGTGTGAGGATGAGAACCCGGTAACGTCTCGTTACCGTGGTTTGTTGACATTCTGTGTCCAGCTGTGATTGGACACAGCCAGTCACGTGGTAAAGAACCAATTTCATTAGCTATTCACTGCGATCGGGATTGGGCTGTGTCAGGGTGACAAGCCTCGTCCCCGATCGCCGCTATGCGCGCGCCCTAGGGCCGTGCACGAGCGCCATGCACATGGACAGTACATGTGACCGGCTGTGATTGGACACAGCCGGTCACGTGGTAAAGAGCCATTTTTTATTGGCTCTTTACACGGATCTGGGATGAGCTGTGTCCGAAGGACACAGCTCATCCCCGATCGCCACGCTGCGGGCCCCCGGGGCCGAGGATGTCATATGATGCTCGCCGAGGATGGGAGATCCCATCTGCGGACGTCATATGACTATGGCCCGGTATTGAAGTGGTGGCACCCCCAAACGCGGTGCATTTAGCCGCGATTGTCGATCGACAAAACGCAGTAAAATCGCGTCAAAAATCATGAATGCTCTTGGCCAAGGTTTGGTACATGAGCTCTTTTGAGCAGAGGGAGGCCATTTTAGATGCTCGAAAAAAAAACACTCCAAAAAACGCACCGCAAAAAAATAAAAAGCAAGCTAAAAAAAATGCAGTGCAGCAGCTGTCGCTGCACTACACTTAGGTGTGAATGGAGAATGTAAATATTATCCCATCTCTTAGAATTACATCTTAACTCTACCCACTGAACACAGCCGACCTGATGAGGAACATTATCATTGTAAATACACAAGCTTAACCCTCCAGTGTCTGTCACTACTGGACAGTACCACTTGACCCAAAGGCTAAGCCATACAGGGAGCACCTTGATGAAGCCCTCATTCACATTGAATGCGGCTTTGAAATTGTGTGACTTCATCTAAAATCGCACGATATCAAAGCTGCATGTCAGTGTAACTTCAGGTGCGACTTTGAAGACATCTGCCCGGCTTCATGCACAGATGTCTATGCAATGCAGTCACACCCGAAGTTTCCGAAAGTAGTGCAGGAACTACTTTTTCAAATCAATGCGGCACCGAAAAGTCGGCGTCACACCGATTAGAACAGTGCTAACAGTAAGGTGCGACTTGTCATACGATTTGACCTGTGAACAGGGACTTAAACCTAGAATCTGTTGGTCTGCAGTCCAATGAGCTACATCCCACCCCTGTACACAATGGACCTAATGGAGCTGAAGATGGCGAGGTGTCCTCTACCTCTGGACCGCTGGCTGCGGCTATAGCCACCAGCAGTAATCAAATGTAAAAAAATCAGACAGGCTGGTTGTACCCAAGTCAGTTGATGCATCGACTAATAGGTCTGTCCATACATAGATCGAATTTCAGACGGTCCCTCCTGAACCGGACAAATTTTGATCCATATATGGCCAGCTTAACTCTTCCTACACAGATTGTCAGCGCTCTCTACACTGCTCCAACACACACTGATGAATGGCTGCTGGGAATCCACCCTTTTGTAGCGAGGGCGCTGGCGCATAACAAAGTCCGTATTATTGGCCATTTTAACCCTTTTGACTACAGCTGAAAGATAAAGCAGGGCAATATGGATCTATTAAAATTTGATACAATAAAACCTTGAACCTGCAGGATTTGCCAACCCCCCATGCAATGAACCCAGACCTCATCCCATTAGAATTCTCCCAGTTTTTTTATTCTCTAGTATTGTGAAAGGTGGAGTTAGGCCTTGGCCTGGAAGCCCTGGATACCTCTGGCTGCAAGAGTCATTAACAGTTGTGAATTTACTGCTCAAGGATACAGAACTCCTTGGAGGAAAAGTTCAAGTTGCAATAATGCTCACTGCACAAATATAATGGTCCCTGAGATGAAGGCAGGTGGCAGAATGTTCTAATTATGGAAATACAGCAGCAGGAACAGGTGTATTGCACCCAACAAAGGCCACATCATTCTAGAATTTATTTTTGCTATAGTTTAGCTACCTATATTGCTAATGTTAGATTTTATTGCAGACTGGATCTGTTCTGTTAATACTCCGGGAGGCCATTCCAGTGCTCCTGTCTTTGCAACCAGATAACATTGTATTTTTTCCCCCCACTTTGCTTGTGCTAAATACACGAAGTAACGCCCCTCAGTTTTTTTTAAAGTGGAACTTCCGCTTATCTGTCTTCTCCTCCCCCCCTTTGGTGCCACATTTGGCACCTTTCAGGGGGGAGCGGGTACCTGTTTTTGTCAGGTACCCTTTCCCCACTTTCAGAGATGGTGCCGTGGCGCCACCCCTTGGAAGTTCGGCCCCCTCCTCCTTTCTTTGCCGCTGGGAAAAATTAGAAAGCACTTGGTGCATGCACAGTAAGGAACCGTCTGTGAAGCCAAAAGGCTTTACTGCCAGTTTCCCTTACCAGGAATGGTGGCGGCAGCAACTGACAGCCGATCCAAAAATTGGCCTTGGGTGCCGACATCGCGGGAACCCTGGACAGGTAAGTGTCCATAGTATTTGTAGCTGCTGACTTTTAATTTTTTCGTAGTGGGATTGGTGGAACACCTCTTTAAGCAATCTTTTAATGACTTATTGAATATGAAACTTCTTAAAGCAGGAGTCCACCTAAAAAAAAATATTAAAAGCCAGCTACAAATACTGCAGCTGCTGACTTTTAATAAATGGACACTTACCTGTCCAGGGTGCCCGCGATGTCGGCAGCCGAAGCCGATCAATCGCTCGGCTCTCAGCTGCTGCCGCCGCCATCCTCGGTGAGGGAATCAGGAAGTGCGTTGCGGCTTCACTTCCCAGTTCCCTACTGCGTATGCGCGAGTCGCGCTGCGCGTCCTAACTGGTCCCCGCTACCTCCTGGGACCTGTGTGTTTCCCAGGAGACAGCGGGGGGGGGGGGGGGGAGGGGCATGACTCCCGCAGGAGTCTATTCCCGGAAGTGGGTGCAAATACCTGTATTATACAGGTATCTGCACCCGCCTCCCCCCTGAAAGGTGCCAAATGTGACACCAGAGGGGGGAGGGTTCCTGAAAAGCGGAGGTTCCATTTTTGTGTGAACCTCCGCTTTAATCTTTTAATCCTTTCCTATAATCCAGTTTAAGCTGGTGCCATGACTGATGCCCCAGGTTTCCTGTTTTGGGGAGGCTTCTTTTCTCTTGCAGTGTTCTATGGAGCCACCCTTGCATGCAGGAACTAAAGATATGTCTCTCTACAGTGTGTGTGCATCAATAGAAACACACAGCCCCATAGCCTAGGATGGCAAGCCACTTTTTACCATTAGTTGTACTTTAAAGTGATACTAAAGTCTCCGTTTTTTTTCTTTAAAAATAACAAACATGTTATACTTACCCATCCTGTGTAATGGTTTTGCACAGAGCAGCCAAGATCCTCCTCTTCTCGGGTCCCTCATCAGTGCTATTGGCCCTTCCCCCTGTCGAGTGCCCCCATAGCAAGCAGCTTGGGAACCGCTGCTCTGTGTGTCCATTCAGACACGGAGCCGTGGCACACCCCCTCTCTCCTCATTTGCTCACTGACTTTGATTGACAGCTGCGGGAGCCAATGGCACCATGCTGCCATCTCAGCTAATGAGGAGGGAGAGTCCCGGAAAGCTGAAATACTCATGCAACATCGCTGGATCGAGATGGGCTCAAGTACTGTATGTATTAGGGGGAATGCTGCACACAGGATTTTTTTCATCTTAATGCATGGAATGCATTAAGATAAAAAAAACCTTCTGACTTTACAACCACGTTAGGCCTTTTCTTCAAGCACATTCATCCCACAAAATATTATTTTCAAACAAATACAGCTGTGCTCATAAGTTTACATACCCTGGCAGAAATTATGATTGCTTGGCCTTTTTTTTTAGAGAATATGAATAACACAAAAACATTTCTTTCACTCGTGGTTAGTGTTTGGCTGAAGCCATTTATTATCAACCGTGTTTACTCTTTTTAAATCATAATGGCAACAGAAACTACTCTAATGACCCTGATCAAAAGTTTACATACCCTGGTGATTTTGGCCTGATAACATGCACACAAGTTGACACAAATGGGTTTGAATGACTATTAAAGGTAGCCATCTTCACCTGTGATCTGTTTGCTTGTAATTAGTGTGTTTGTATAAAAGGTCAATGAGTGAGGTCTGGACTCCTGAGAGACCCTTGCCTCTTTCATCCAGTGCTGCACTGACATTTCTGGATTCTGAGTCATGGAGAAAGCAAAAGAATTGTCAAAGATTCTGCGGGAAAAGATAGTTGAACTGTAAAAAAGGGAAAGGATATAAAAAGATATCCAAGGAATTGAGAATGCCAATCAGCAGTGTTCAAACTCTAATCAAGAAGTGGAAAATGAGGAGTTCTGTTGAAACCAAACCATGGTCAGGTAGACCAACTAAAATTTCTGCCACAACTGCCAGGAAAATTGTTCAGGATGCAAAGAAAAACACACAAATAACTTCAGGTGAAATACAGGACTCTCTGAAAACATGTGGTGTGGCTGTTTCAAGATGCACAATAAGGAGGCACTTGAAGAAAGATGGGCTGCATGGTCGAGTAGCCAGAAGAAAACCATTACTACACAAATGCCACAAAGTATCCCGCTTACAAAATGCCAAACAGCACAGAGGCAAGCCTCAAACCTTCTGGCACAAAATCATTTAGAGTGATGAGACCAAAATGTAGCTTTTTGGCCACAACAACACTACATTTGGAGAGGAGTAAACAAGGCCTATGATGAAAAGTACATCATTCCTACAGAAAATTGATGGCAAAATTAATGTAGTATGTTATCAAAAAAATACTGGAGTAACATTTGCATTCATCAGCCAGGAAGCTGCGCATGGGACGTACTTGGACATTCCAACATGACAATGATCCAAAACACAAAGCCAAGTCGACCTGTCATTGGCTACAGAAGAATAAAGTGAAGGTTCTGGAGTGGCCATCTCAGTCTCCTGACCTCAATATCATTGAACCACTCTGGGGAGATCTCAAACGTGCAGTTCATGCAAGACAACCCAAGAATTTACAGGAACTGGAGGCTTTTTGCCAAGAGGAATGGACAGCTTTACCATCTGAGAAGATAAAGAGCCTCATCCACAAATACCACAAAAGACTTCAAGCTGTCATTGATGTTAAAGGGGGCAATACACGGTATTAAGAACTGGGATATGTAAACTTTTGATCAGGGTCATTTGGGTAGTTTCTGTTGTCATTATGATTTAAAAAGAGTAAACACAGTTGATTGATAATAAATGGCTTCAGCCAAACACTAACAATGAGTGAAAGAAAAGTTTTTGTGTTATCATTCATATTCTCTGAAAAATGGCCAAGAAATCATAAATTCTGCCAGGGTATGTAAACTTTTGAGTACTAATATCTTCACAGGCAAAACAAGAATAAAAAAGATGGACTTTTTAGAGTAACCATGGTAACATCAAATACTACTACAAGGCTAAAAATATTCAGTTTTATTGTTTTCAATAATTCATAATAAAAATGCATTACATAGATGATACAATAAGGCTTTTGCCTTTCCCTTATATATACAGTATGTAACAGCCATGTGAACTGATATATTTCATTATCTCCTACAAAATGGAGATAATACACAATATTTATCACCAACGTTTCATGTCGTCCTGTTCTCATTATTGAGCAAGAATGGTTTTCAGTTGTTTCTGATGCAATCGTAGATCAAGATCTGCTTCTTCAGATAAACATTTCAGGGCTCTGGAAATCTGTATTAAAGATATATTCTTTGAACCTAAATATATAATATTTGAACTGAACCTCCTCCCATACATGCCTTTAGGATTTCTCCAGAGCCTTCCCTGTCCTCTGGAACTCCCTTCCCCAATCTGCCTGGCTATCCACCTACTCCGTCAGCCTTTAAGAGATCCCTGAAAGCTCATCTCTTCAGGGAGGCCTATTTTGCCTCCACATGATAAACTGAACTTTTATTTTTTCCGACAGCTCATCCTTCGCAGTTATTACCTTTTGTTACCTTTTATTACCTTTTTTTATCACTTGACTTTACCTTTTAGATTGTAAGCTCTCACGAGCAGGGCCCTCTAAACCCACTTATACTGAATTGTATAATAAATGCACTGTCTCCCTTTATTTTGTATTGCACTGTGCAAAATGCTAGTGCTTTTTAGACGTGCAAAACTGAAAATTTTGTTTAGTTTCGTACATATTTGCTATATTACTAATTTAGTTTTGTTTTGTACATATTCGTTATGGTACTAATTTAGTTTTGTTTCAAAATTGGTTTAGTGTGGTTTTGGAATTTGTTAAATTTCGTTTCATTTTCATTAGATTTAGTTTTGTTTATTCATTTTCTAACGAATTCCGCATTTTTAGAGCGATTCGAAGTCGGATTGGTCGAAAAAAGATTGACCGATTCAAATTCTGTGTGAAGAATAGCTGGTCACAGCTATAGAGTATACCCCCTCTGCCTGCTCCCTGTCTGACATTTATTTTATAGCTAAGGGGCGGAGTCACCCAATGACATCAGAGGGTGACCCTGCCACCTTGTGATATAATTAACCGGGGCATGCTGGGTCAATGACGTCACAAGGGGGCTGGGTCACCAGGTGGCCCCGCCCCTTACCTATATAAGAAATGTCAGATGGAGGAGCAAACAGTCCATGGGAAGGTTCAGGAATTTTCAAAAACTCATTTACTGTCTTTATTCACCTTTTACACATCTTTGGTGAATAGGTACCCCATACTCATTCACATGGGGAGTTTCTTAAAGGGGGCTTCCAGATTCCGATAAGCCCCCTGCCCGCAGACCCCCACAACCACCGGCCACGGTTGTGGGGGTGAGGCCCTTGTCCCCATCAACATGGGGACAAGGTGCTGTGGCGTGGGGTTTCCACTTCAAGTAATGCAATAAAAATAAAAAATTCCTTTAACCACTTGCCGACCGGGCCATAGCCGAAAGACGGCTACAGCGCGGTCGGCTAGTTCTGGGTGGACGTCCATGGACGTCCTCCCAGAATACTGCTCTCGCGCGCCCCCCTGGGGCGCGCACCCGAGAACTTCCGTGACCGCCGGGTCCAGAGGACCCGGTGCATCACGGATCATGGTAAACGGCCGCTGATCGCGGCCGTTTACCATGTGATCGCTCCGTCAAATGACGGAGCGATCACATGTCAACAGACCGGCGTCATGTCATGACGCCGGTTCCTCCCTCCCCTCTCTGTACCGATCGGTACAGTGTGAGGGGAGAGGGGGAGGGATCGGATGGCAGCACCGCTGTGGGCTGCATGTGTAGTGCCCACAGCGGTGCTCAGTGACAATTGTAGTCACATCCATCCATCCCTCCATGCTCAGCCATCCCTGCATAATACCCTGCAATACTCTGCATAATACCCTGCAATACTCTGCATAATACCCCGCAATACTCTGCAATATACCCGGCACTACTCTGCAATATACCCGACAATACTCTGCAATATACCCGACAATACTCTGCAATATACCCGGCACTACTCTGCAATATACCCGACAATACTCTGCAATATACCCGGCACTACTCTGCAATATACCCGGCACTACTCTGCAATATACCCGACACTACTCTGCAATATACCCGACACTACTCTGCAATATACCCAGCAATATACCCTGCAATATACCCGACACTACTCTGCAATATACCCGACACTACCCAGCAATATACCCTGCAATATACCCTGCACTACTCTGCAATATACACAGCAATATACCCTGCAATATACCCTGCAATATACCCTGCACTACTCTGCAATATACACAGCAATACTCTGCAATATACCCTGCAATATACCCTGCACTACTCCGCAATACTCTGCAATATACCCGGCACTACTCTGCAATATACCCAGCAATACTCTGCAATATACCCTGCAATATACCCTGCACTACTCCGCAATACTCTGCAATACCCCGCAATACTCCGCAATTTTTAACTAGTTCCCGCCCACAGTCATATGACGTCCTTGACTTTGAGCGGGGATATCTGAATGATGGGTGCAGCTACAGGCATCATTCAGATATCAGCTTTTTTAGCCAGCGATTTCCTACACCATAAGAATGATCATAGCGGCTGTTCCACTGCTTAATCGTTCTTATGGGAGGCGAGAGGGGACGCCCCCCCCTTCCCGCCATCCTCCGGTGCTTCTACCGACTCACCGCTACGATCAAAGCCAAGATCGTTTTTTTTTTTTTTTTTATTTCAGGCACAGCCTAGAGGTGAGATGTGAGGTCTCATTGACCCCATATCTCACTGTAAAGAGGACCTGTCATGCCATATTCCTATTACATGGGATGTTTACATTCCTTGTAATAGAAATAAAAGTGATCAAAAATTTTTTGGGGGGGGAAAAGTGTCAAACTAAAATAAATAAAGTAAAATAAACAATAAAAAAAAAAAAAAAATTTTAAAGCGCCCATGTCTGTGTGCTCGCATGCAGAAGCGAACACATACGTAAGTCCCGCCCACATATGAAAACGGTGTTCAAACCACACATGTGAGGTATCACTGCGAACGTTAGAGCGAGAGCAATAATTCTAGCCCTAGACCTCCTCTGTAACTCAAAACATGTAACCAGTAAAAAATTTTAAAGCGTCACCTATGGAGACTTTTAAGTAGTGACGTTTGGCACCATTCCACGAGAGTGTGCAATTTTGAAGGGTGACATGTTGGGTATCTATTTACTCGGCGTAACTTCATCTTTCACATTATGCAAAAACATTGGGCTAACTTTACTGTTTTGTTTTTTTTTAAAGCACAAAACTGTTTTTTTTCCCAAAAAAAGGCGTTCTAAAAATTGCTGCGCAGATACCGTGCGAGATAAAAAGTTGCAACAACCGCCATTGTATTCTCTAGGCTCTTTGCTTAAAAAAATATATATATAATGTTTTGGAGTTCTATGTAATTTTCTAGAAAATAAATTATGATTTTTACATGTAGGAGAGAAATATAAGAATTGGCCTTGGTGCTCCAGAACGCCTGGAGGTGCTCCGTGCATGTTGGGCCTCTGTATGTGGCCACGCTGTGTAAAAGTCTCACACATGTGGTATCGCTGTACTCGGGAGTAATAGTAGAATGTGTTTTGGGGTGTAATTTGTGCTATGCATATGCTGTGTGTGAGAAATAACCTTCTAATATGACAATTTTGTGAAAAAAAAAAAAAGAAAAAAAAAAATCTTGATTTTGCAAAGAATTGTGGGAAAAGATGACAATTTAAAAAAAACTCATCATGCATCTTTCTAAATACCTTGGAATGTCTTCTTTCCAAAAAGGGGTCATTTGGGGGGTACTTGTACTTTTCTGGCATGTTATGGTCTCAAGAAATGAGATAGGCCGTCAGTACTTCAGGTGTGATCAATTTTCAGATATTGGCACCATAGCTTTTGGACTCTCTAACATTCATAAAGACCAAATAATATACACCAAGTTGTACTTATTTTTACCAAAGATATGTAGCGGTATAAATTTTGGCCAAAATTTACGAAGAGAAATTACTAATTTGCTAAATTTTATAACAGAAACAAAGAAAAATTCATTTTTTTACCAAATTTTCAGTCTTTTTTCTTTTATAGCGCAAAAAATAAAAAACCCAACGGTGATTAAATACCACCAAAAGAAGGCTCTATTTGTGTGAAAAAAAGGACAAAAATTTCATATGGGTAAAGTGTTGTATGACTGAGTAATTGTCATTCAAAATGTGAGAGCACCGAAAGCTGAAAATTGGTCTGGTTAGAAAGGGGGTTTAAGTGCCCAGTGGTCAAGTGGTTAAATATATGTAAAGTGGTGCATCTGCACCTCATATAGAACATGCTGCAGCAAAAATTACAATTCAAAAGAAAAAAAAAATAGTCAAACCACATTTAAATTAAGTCGCAGTTGTAATTGCCGTCACCGGCTATTGAAAAAAAAAAGAAAGAAAGAACTGCCAAAATTTAAAAAAGAAACAGCGCGGAGTCCCCCTCAAAATCCATACCACACCCTTATCCGAGCATGCAGCCTGGCAGGCCAGGAGGGGGGGCAAGCGAGCGCCCCCCCTGAACAATACCAGGCCACGTGCCCTCAATGCGCCCCCACCCCAACGCACCTTGTCCCCATTTTGATGGGGACAAGGGCCTCATCCCCACAACAATGGCCAGCGGTTCTGGGGGTCTGCAGGCAGGGGGCTTATCGGAATTAGCAAAGGGGGCCCCCCAGATCCCAGCCTCCCCATGTGAATGAGTATGGGGTACTATCCCACTGCTCCAAAGCACCCACCCCCCCATGTTGAGGGCCTGTGGCCTGGTATTGTTCCCCCTTTCCTGACCTGCCGGGTTGCATGCCTGGATAAGGGTCTGATATGGATTTTTTTTGGGGGGGGGATCCCATGCTATTTTTTTTTTTAATTTTGGCGTGGGGTTGACCTTAGAATCCATACCAGATCCGAAGGGCCTGGTATGGACTGGGGGGCCCCACGCCATTTTTTTCCTGAATTTTCTATTGCCGGCATTGTTGTATTTACATTTCAGCTGTCAGTGGGGAAGCCAGCTGACAGCTGATGACTGATGGTTGTTAACCACTTGCCTACAGGGCCACTCCTGCCCAGGCCATTTTTCAGCTTTCAGCGCTGTCACACTTTGAATGACTATTGCGCGGTCATGCTACACTGTACCCAGATGAAATTTTTATCATATTCTTCACACAAATAGAGCATTCTTTTGGTGGTATTTAATCACTGCTGGGTTTTTATTTTTTACTAAAAAAAAAAAAAAAAAGACCAAAAAATGTGAAAAAATTGCATCTGCACCCCCCCTTGTCTCAGCAGTCAGCAACAGAGAGGTGAACAGAACTCCTTTGCCAGATCCTGCGCTTCTCCTTGCATTAGAGACTGCTCAGATGGAACACCATGGCAGAACACTGTTCTGTCTGAGCAGTCTCCAGTAAAGTTTTGTGTGGATTATACCATCAGTGGGTGACCCCTTCTTTTCAGATTGGCATCATCTGCTACAGGAATGTGAGTGGGCTCCAACAAGTTCTGCACCTGCCCTTAAAGCGGAGTTCCACCCATTTCAAAGTCAGCAGCTACAAATGTAGCTGCTGACTTTAAATAATCAGGCACTCACCTGTCCCACGGTCCAGTGATGCGGGTGTACGAAGCCTCGCTCCTCTCCCCCTCCTCTACGCGGCCCTGGCATTCTTAGTGTGGGCGCTTGGCTGTGGCTTCACAGCCGGGCGCACACTGCGCATGTGCGAGCCATGCTGCGCGCTGTGAATGGCCGGGCAATCTTCTGGGACCTGTGAAGATTGCAGGAAGGGAGGGGGGAGAGGTGATCTTCCTTCCGGGGCCACGGTGCCAGGGGAGGAAGTGGGAGCTGGGTTCCTCAAAAACAGGGTACCCGCTCCCCCCAAAAAAATTACATGCCAAATGTGGCATGTCAGGGGGTCACCAGCACTTGAAGTTCAATTTTTGGGTGGAACTCCGTTTAAGCCTTAAGTTGCCACTAAAACCAGTAATAATCAAATGCAGAGGCAATTATTTAATATGATAAAGAGTAAATACATTTATATAATCTTAATGCTGGTTCGGCCTGACCTAAGTGATTCCACTGGAAGTTCTCCACCCCCTCCCGGCAACCTTGTGGGACACCTCATAGGTCCCAGAAGGCTGCAGGATCATTCACAAAGTACAGCGTGGCTCACACATGTGCAGTAGGAGGCTGGCTGTAAAGCCGCAAGAAGTCACAGCCGGCTTCCTACAGTTTACATGCCGGTATGTATGTGATGGAAAAATCTGGACAGCCGCACTCCGGATTGGAAAAGTGAAAAATAAAATCCTCTTTATTGAAAAAGTAATAACATGATTAAAATCCGTACATGGCTTTGTTGGGATAATGCAGCTTAACCGCTAACGCGTTTCACGCTCCCATAGAGCGCTTACTCATAGCTGGTTTGTACGAAAGTGATCACCACTTATATACACATAATTTATCCACCACATGACTACATATTGATTATCTGATTTGAAACAGCTGATCGTTAGTCTGTGTGGGATCTTTTTGGCATAGATGTGATTGGATGTGCGTCCTATAGTGGAATCACTAATGAAGACATGAATATATAAATGAAATGTATTCATATTGGCAAATGTCAACATATATAAATAATAAAAAATTCTATTCAAGGTTTTTGAAAAACATGTTTGTTATTTTTCAAAACCACAATAATGAGATGGGTGCTGGAATTTGACGTTCAAATGTATAAATTATCATACGGATAGGTGCAAGTATGGGCAAACTATGTGAGCTGGTGGCTGCGGTATAATGTAAACGGTGTATAGGATAAGAATTGGAATTGGGTCTATATGCATGTGATAAAAAAATGTGCATCCAACACCACTATCAGTGTCTACAAGAAAAGACTAAATATGTGTGTATGGTGCATAAATATATGCAAAAATTTTTTAACGACATAAAA
This sequence comes from Aquarana catesbeiana, assembly GCF_042186555.1. Classification (NCBI taxonomy): domain Eukaryota; kingdom Metazoa; phylum Chordata; class Amphibia; order Anura; family Ranidae; genus Aquarana; species Aquarana catesbeiana. The sequence goes on along the minus strand of NC_133326.1, from coordinate 53,047,506 downwards.
GATAAAAATAATGATGAAAAGCAATTCTTTACATGTGTGTGTATGTGTATATACATGATGATTTCAACTTTCAAAAAACGTGGTGACATATGTGAATTAGAAGCTGGGCAGAAAACTGGCGTCCTGTCGCAATAATGCGACAAAAAGTTACATTATACCGCAGCCACCAGCTCACATAGTTTGCCCATACTTGCACCTATCCGTATGATAATTTATACATTTGAACGTCAAATTCCAGCACCCATCTCATTATTGTGGTTTTGAAAAATAACAAACATGTTTTTCAAAAACCTTGAATAGAATTTTTTATTATTTATATATGTTGACATTTGCCAATATGAATACATTTCATTTATATATTCATGTCTTCATTAGTGATTCCACTATAGGACGCACATCCAATCACATCTATGCCAAAAAGATCCCACACAGACTAACGATCAGCTGTTTCAAATCAGATAATCAATATGTAGTCATGTGGTGGATAAATTATGTGTATATAAGTGGTGATCACTTTCGTACAAACCAGCTATGAGTAAGCGCTCTATGGGAGCGTGAAACGCGTTAGCGGTTAAGCTGCATTATCCCAACAAAGCCATGTACGGATTTTAATCATGTTATTACTTTTTCAATAAAGAGGATTTTATTTTTCACTTTTCCAATCCGGAGTGCGGCTGTCCAGATTTTTCCATCACATACATACCATTGGAATAGCAATTGCCGGCACCTGGGGCTCTCACAATCATCCACACAGCGGAGGACGGGAAGCTTGAACCCGATCACCTAGAGCGGTGGTAATTATCCTGTTTATCTCAAATATCTGGACTTTTGCTACATATTTTTCTCCACCAGCTCGGTCATCTCCCCGCACCACCAAGGTATATATATTTTATTATAACCTTATGATTTTTGGAAGACCACTCTCGGTCTCAGAGTGAGAGAACAATATTGGAAATAAATCATGGATCATCCCAGTACACAAGTGCCTGTTGTGGAAGCAGCTTTTAGCAGAACTCTTACAGCACCATCCAATAATCCTCTAAGACAGCCATTGCAAGCATACACCTTACAACCGTCGGAAGACGATGAAATACAATTGATAAGGCTCTTTAGGAAATTAGAACAACTAATGTCTAAAGAGATTAGAGCCTATTGGGACATTACTTTTCTTACAGAATATGTATCAATACTGCACATTCCTCGAGGACTAAGAATCAAAAAATTTCCTACCTCAGATTTATTTGATGAAGATTTCAAAAAACAGTGGACAGACACTTTAGACACCTGTTCCTTTAAACTCATGGAGATTTTGATCGCCTCAAAGAAAAAAGAAACAGAGAAGTTACAACTGGATATTTCCACAATACAAAAAGATCTTATCACTTCCCAAGCGATTAAAGGTTTCTCTGAACTCGATGAAAGGTTAAACAAGAAACTAGATCGAATGGAAAGAGCAGTAATTGATACCAAGAAAGGCAAAATGGCCCGGGATAAGGATGATTATCAAGGAAACAAGGTCTACACCTGGCACAAGCCACTTTACAAGTCCAACAGATCCCGCAAAAACCGAGGTAAACGAGTAAGTTTCTCAGACCATGAAGGGGAGTCGGCCGACAACACTCTAGCACGTACCATGTCAAACTCATCACTTGACAGATCTCCAACCCCACCAGAATCCATCAGATCCACCAACAGCCGCTCCCCTGGAAACCCTCACAGGTCCAGACAAACCAAGAAAAAGAAACCCTCCACAAAAAGACAAGAAGAGGTGGTAGGAAACACAAACGCCACGAACAACACACGCTATATGCTGCGGGAGAAGACGCCGAAGACGCCGAGGAAGTAAAACACAGTGTGATTAATTTGTCCAAAAAACAACTGAGCACAGAAGAGGTCAGCCTGTTGGCCAAAGGTTTGAACTTTTGTCCTAGCAGACATTTCAACCTTTTTGAAACAATTTTGGACATTAATAAATTCTCAAGGACTTTAACTCTTAGGAAACATTTTTTTGATTGTGCAGTGGATGAGCCCAATGTGTCTGTAGACAGCTGTGACACAGGTGAGTCCCCTTCTTCACCCATACTATTCGTTGATAACTGTGCTCTACAGGATTTAACTGATTTGGCACATGAGTCAGATCCTTGTCCTCTAAATCCCACGGATGTACATATTGAAATCCCCAGGGGTAGATCAGATTTTTATCCGGTGGCGGCCAGAGGTAAGAATCTTGACTCATTCCAAAAACTGGTGGAGGGGGACTTGGTACACCTGGCTCACAGCTGCAACAGAAAGAAATTTACACAGGACAATCTGTCCGTCAAGGAGAGACAAGCCTTTAAGAGGCTCTCCGCAGACGACCAGATTGTCATCAGAAACGCAGATAAGGGGGGTATGGTGGCGGTTTTAGATGTAGAAGTCTACAAAAAAGAAGCTCTGCGTCAATTATCTGACACACACACATACCAGAAACTACCCTCCAACCCCACTATTGCTTTCAAAAACACGCTCTCCACACTCATAGATAGAGCCACACAAATGGGTATATTCACTCCTAGGGAGAAAGAATTTCTTATTCCAGAATGCCCCATAACACCAATATTCCACCACCTACCAAAGATCCACAAGGGGTTAAATCCCCTTACAGGTCGACCTATAGTGGCGGGGATAGGCTCTTTAAATGAACGCCTAGGAGAGTGGGTAGACTCTCATTTACAGCCAATAGCCACCAGTCTCCCTGGTTACATAAAAGACACAAACGATTTATTGAACAAACTGCAAGACATTAAATGGGAAGACAATTATAGATGGATCAGCTGTGATGTATCTAGTTTGTACTCTAGTATCCCACATCATCTGGGGATCCAGGCAGTCACTTATTTTCTTAGAAAAACAGGCAAACTCTCTTTGATTTTACAAGAGTTCATTGTACAAGCCCTGGAGTACCTTTTAACACACAATTTTTTTATGTTTGATGGGGACTATTTTCTCCAGAAATGCGGGGCCTCTATGGGAGCTAAATTTTCCCCCTCACTGGCCAATATTTATATGGGCTGGTGGGAGAGGTCCCGCATCTTTGGACCAAATAGTCCCCGCCGCAAAGATACGGTCTTTTTTTGTCGCTTTATAGACGACCTGTTATTTATTACATCAGATAGAGAAGCTAATTTGGATATCTGGCTGGCATATTTCAATGACAATTCATTAAACTTAAAATTTACGGGAAATCTGCAATCCAGATCCATAGAATTCCTTGATGTGCAACTGGTGGGGTCCGGTGATGCGATTCAATCCAGTCTGTACAGAAAACCTCTCAGTGGCAACACTCTACTTAGAGCTGACTCTGCACACCCTAAACACACCATCAGAGGCATTCCATATAGCCAGTTTTTAAGGTTAAAGCGCCTATGTAGCTCTCCTGATGCTTTTGAGGCTGAAGCCAAAAGCATGGCAAACAGGTTTAAAGCTCGTGGCTATAAAGAAACATCAATACAAAAAGCACTCAACACAGTAAGATCCATCCCAAGACCTTTACTTGTAAAGAAAAAACCAGCTAGAAACATTCAACAGAGAAGGGACATGTCCCCTAGAATCCCGGTATTCTCTACTCCATACAGCTCAGAATTTAATACAATCAAGAAAATTATCATGAAACACCTTCCTGTTTTGTATAATGACCCTATATATAGTAACATCCTTTCTAAAGGGATCAAGGTTGTATCCCGCAGAGCACCCACATTGGGACGTTCACTGTCTCCCAGTTTGTTCTCAACCAACCGAACAAAATCCAATTGGCTCAATTTCACAGGTAATTTCAAGTGTGGAATAAAAACTTGTAATTACTGCAGGTACATTAAAACGGGTCAACTCATAAAATCATGCAGCAATCAAAAAGAATTCTCGATCCCCGTGTTTATTAATTGTAACACCAAATTTGTGGTATATGTTATCACATGCACCAGTTGCCAGGTACAATATGTTGGACGCACAACACGGCGTCTCAGAGACAGGCTACATGATCACCTGTACAACATTGAGAAAGAGATCTTAACCAATGTATCAAAGCACTGGGTTTACACACACCACAAAGACACTTCCAGTTTAACTATTCAGGGCATTGAGAAAATCATCACACCGGTGAGAGGAGGTGACAGATTCCAGTTACTGTGCAAACGAGAAGTCCTTTGGATATTCTCGTTAGACACCAGGATTCCACGGGGGTTAAACTTTGAGTGGGACGTTTCACATTTCTATGAATAAAACAACATTGAAGCTATATCCCCGAGCAATACATCTGTAACCCTTTCCTCCCAACTTTTTCCTTGATTACACATCCACATTCCCCCTTTTTTGGTGGATGATGGAGCAAAAAAACATATAGGGACACATATTAATATATCAGTTCCCTTTTTTACACATATCCCCAGTAACCGATACATTTTATTGGGCTACACACACTCCAATCCATACGAGCAAATGACTAGTGATATGCATATATGTTTTCATTTAAAAGAAACAATTTACTATATCTTTTGCATTCACTGTCACTTGAATCTCGTTTCTAGTTAGACATTATTGTTTGATGGTAGCTGCAGGTAGACCATAACACTAAGGCTGGCCATACACCATGCAATTTTCTTGTTCAATTTTCTTTGGATTTGCCTTCAGCTGTGTGGTTGAAGGGCCTGCCTGATTGCATACAAGTTGAGGGTGTTTGGGTTTGGCCTCCTATTGTATGGTTTTGGTGAATCTGGACCAGAGTTGCACGGGAGAATTGTATGGTGTATGGCTAGCCTAACTTTGCACAAATGTTTTTTACCACATGTGTACATGGTTCATTACCTTTTTTGCAAGGTTCCCATGTGTTTTGAGTTGATTTAAGAGCTGTGGTCTTCAAAGAGGTAGACCAGTTGTTTATTTCACATAGTAATTGGTTTAGTGAGATTGTTACTTATCTATTGATATAAACACATATATTGGAAGAACCTGTCATATGGTCACTGCCAATATTATACTATGTATAGAAAGAATAGAGACAGGTGCATAAACACTGCATTTTGTCCCATTTTTATCTACCTCATATAGTTCTGCCCATACACTTGAAGACAACTCATCGAGAGATGTGATTGCTTCAAAGAAAGACGTTCAGCAACGTTAATGTTGTTACCTGATTGGGATTAATGCATCCCATACGGAGTGATGCAAGGTTTTAAATGAGCACTTTTGTGAAGCTGGAGTGGCGGGGTTATCAGAGAGTGATAGGTTTCACAATCCTCTATATGTTGCAAAGAATAATATTCACACATGTAGGAATTGAAGCAAAAGCATTTATTCACACATAGACTCCTGTAAATCAGGAGACTTTTTGTCGCATTATTGCGACAGGACGCCAGTTTTCTGCCCAGCTTCTAATTCACATATGTCACCACGTTTTTTGAAAGTTGAAATCATCATGTATATACACATACACACACATGTAAAGAATTGCTTTTCATCATTATTTTTATCTTTATGTCGTTAAAAAATTTTTGCATATATTTATGCACCATACACACATATTTAGTCTTTTCTTGTAGACACTGATAGTGGTGTTGGATGCACATTTTTTTATCACATGCATATAGACCCAATTCCAATTCTTATCCTATACACCGTTTACATTATACCGCAGCCACCAGCTCACATAGTTTGCCCATACTTGCGCCTATCCGTATGATAATTTATACATTTGAACGTCAAATTCCAGCACCCATCTCATTATTGTGGTTTTGAAAAATAACAAACATGTTTTTCAAAAACCTTGAATAGAATTTTTTATTATTTATATATGTTGACATTTGCCAATATGAATACATTTCATTTATATATTCATGTCTTCATTAGTGATTCCACTATAGGACGCACATCCAATCACATCTATGCCAAAAAGATCCCACACAGACTAACGATCAGCTGTTTCAAATCAGATAATCAATATGTAGTCATGTGGTGGATAAATTATGTGTATATAAGTGGTGATCACTTTCGTACAAACCAGCTATGAGTAAGCGCTCTATGGGAGCGTGAAACGCGTTAGCGGTTAAGCTGCATTATCCCAACAAAGCCATGTACGGATTTTAATCATGTTATTACTTTTTCAATAAAGAGGATTTTATTTTTCACTTTTCCAATCCGGAGTGCGGCTGTCCAGATTTTTCCATCACATACATACCATTGGAATAGCAATTGCCGGCACCTGGGGCTCTCACAATCATCCACACAGCGGAGGACGGGAAGCTTGAACCCGATCACCTAGAGCGGTGGTAATTATCCAGTTTACATGCCGGTGCTGGGGACATGAAGACCGGCAAAAAACTGGCCCGGGAGAGAAGGGTGCTGGATCCTTGCTTGGACAGGCAAGTGTCCTTTTATTAAAAGTCAGCAGCTACAGTATTTTAGCAACTGAATTTTTTTAAACGGGCTGAAGAACTTTTTCAGGGACATAGAAAATGGTACAAAAAAGTTCCAACATTTTCTCCTCTCACCCTTCTGAATAGATCTTTGGCAAATTCTATGTCAAACTCAGGAGTACTGCTCAGCCTTCCCATTCTTAGATTTACATAGAGGTTTTCTAGACAAAGGGGTAAACGCCCCAAGACTCCTGTTGCCTCCAGTGTAGCTGCATAAGGTCACAATTTCCCATGAGAATCCTTCTCCTCTTCTGCAGGGGCAATATATATGCAAAAAAAGGTGATTTAACCCCCCGACCACTCCCAAGGGCAGAACTTACATATAAAGGGCCTTAACCCTCTGCCCATAAACCTCTGGAGGACTCTAATGCCCCGTACACACGGTCGAATTTTCCGATGGAAAATGTGTGATAGGACCTTGTTGTCGGAAATTCCGACCGTGTGTGGGCTCCATCACACATTTTCCATCGGATTTTCTGACACACAAAGTTTGAGAGCAGGATATAAAATTTTCCGACAACAAAATCCGTTGTCGGAAATTCCGATCGTGTGTACACAAATCCGACGGACAAAGTGCCACGCATGCTCAGAATAAATAAAGAGATGAAAGCTATTGGCCACTGCCCCGTTTATAGTCCCGACGTTTGTGTTTTACGTCACCGCGTTCAGAACGATCGGATTTTCCGACAACTTTGTGTGACCGTGTGTATGCAAGACAAGTTTGAGCCAACATCCGTCGGAAAAAATCCTAGGATTTTGTTGTCGGAATGTCCGAACAAAGTCCGACCGTGTGTACGGGGCATTAGAGCCCCAAGGAGCCCTGATTGAGAAAGGCTGCAACAGGAAATGGACAAAGCATTTTACAAATGTCATGGTCCTACCTGCTGCTGTTTCTATTCAGTCACATACATGGTTTCCATTCACTTCCACTAGGTCTTCTATAATCGTATGGCCTGTCTCTGTGTTGTAATAAGAGAAACAAATGTATAGAAAGGCAGCCAATTTTGTAGGGTGGGATTTACACTACATCCACATGAACAGGTTGGCCCATATATATAAACAAATGGCCACTGCCCCCTCCTATAACTGGCCTTTGCAGCAAGGAGCACATGGAAGGATGACGCGTGTCAAACAAAACCAAAGTAAATTTCCAGCTCAAGTTACCAACCGGCCTGCAACCAACCGAATTATCATGTTTAATAGTATGCATTAAAAACAGGGGTTTAGTTTGCACACATTTGCAAATTCATGCATAAGCTGCAGGGCCGCTTCACGGCACCCCAATATTATCTGCAGTCCTAACTCTAAATTCTGAGAGCCTCCATAGTAGAAGCACATGCATTATAATGGATAGGCAGAGGGCAGGTGAGCCTGGAAGGAGCCCACCCCTCCTTAACCACTTCAACCCCGGAAGGATTTACCTTCTTAATGACCAGGCCATTTTTTGAGATAGGGAACTGCGTCGCTTTACCTGACAATTGTGCTGTTGTGCAACGCTTTACCCAGACAAAATTAATGTGCTTTTTCCCCACAAATAGAGTTTTCTTTTGGTGGTATTTGACCACCTCTGCGGTTTTTATTTTTTGCACTATAAACAAAAAAAGACTGCCAATTTTGAAAAAAAACAAAAAACAATATTTTTACATTTTGCTATAATAAATACCCCAAAAAAAAATGTAAAAAAACGAATTTCTTCATCAGTTTTGGCCAATATGTATTCTTCTAAATATTTTTGGTAAAAAAAAAAATCACAATAAGCGTATATTGATTGGTTTAGCGTCTACAAAATAGGGGATAGATATATGGCATTTTTATTATTTATTTATTTTTATTTTTTTACTAGTGATGGCAGTGACCAGCGATTTTTGGTGGGACTGCGACATTGCGGCGGACAGAACGGACACTTTTGACACTTTTTTGGGACCAGTGACATTTATACAGTGATCAGTGCTATAAAAATGCACTGGTTACTGTAAAAAGGACACTGGCAGGGAAAAGGTTAATGCTAGGGGGCGCTCAAAGGGTTAAGTGTGTCCTAGGGAGGTGTTTCTAACTGTGGGGGGGAGTGGACTGTGGGAGATCGCTGTTCCTAATCACTAGGAACAGATGATCGCATTGTACTCCCCTGAGGATGGCAATCTGTTTGTTTACATTTACAGATCCCGTTCTGCATCTCTGTGGAGCGATTGCGGGTGGCCGGCGGCCATCACGGCCCCCCGGCCACGTGAATCGGCTCCAGCGCCACCTCCGGTGACCCGTGCACACGCCTCTGGTGGTGCGTGCCCACTGTATCTATTACATGAAGCGCCGTACTGGTACGGCGATTTGCACAATAGAGCCGCCCTGCCACAGTATAACTGCGGAAGCTGATCGGCAAGTGGTTAAAGGCATAGGGGCGCACTAGACACCCAGCATATAGCACAATAGCAGCAAAGATGTCCAGTACTAGTGAGGAGATGCACTGGACACTGACTGAGGCAGCTGGAGAATTACTGGCCAAACAGCGACTGCATTTTAGCAAATGCATAGTTGCCAACTGTCCCGGATTTCCCGGGACATTCCCGGGACTTGGACGCCATTCCCGAATTTGTGGTGTCCCGGGAAATGTCCAGAGAATGTCCGGTTCTTCACGATTCGCTACCGCTAGAGGTCAGCGGCCGGCGGAGACAGTGTCTCCGCCGGCCGCCATTTTGATGAAGTTCAGGAAGACGGCTGGGGGGGGCTAGACGGAGCTCCTGCGTCGCCGCCCACCCTCCGCCCCGCTCCGTCTCGCCCCGCCCCACCCCGCCTACCCCCCCGCCCTGCTGCCAGTCTGATATGGAAAGGGGCGGGGGTTCTAGCCATGCTGCGGACACTACTAGGACACCTCTGAGGTAGGGGGGGGCGCACCGCTGTGGGACTCCTGATGTGAGGGGGGGCACCATTGGGGACACACACCTGATGCAAGGAGGGCTCCACTGGGGACACACACCTGATGCAAGGGGGGCTCCACTGGGGACACCTGATGTGAGGGGGGGTCCACTGGGGACACCTGATGTGAGGGGGCTCCACTGGGGACACCTAATGTGAGGGGGGGCTCCACTGGGGACACCTGATGTGAGGGGGGGCTCCACTGGGGACACCTGATGTGAGGGGGGGCTCTGCCGGGGACACCTGATGCAAGGGGGGCTCCGCTGGGGACTCCTGATGTAAGGGGGGGCTCCGCCGGGGACACCTGATGCAAGGGGGGCTCCGCTGGGGACTCCTGATGTAAGGGGGGGCTCCGCCGGGGACACCTGATGTAAGGGGGGGCTCCGCCGGGGACACCTGATGTGAGGGGGGGCTCCGCCGGGGACTCCTGATGTGAGGTAGAGCTCTGCCGGGGACACCTGATGTGAGGGGGAGCTCCGCCGGGGACTCCTGATGTGAGGTAGAGCTCTGCCGGGGACACCTGATGTGAGGGGGAGCTCCGCCGGGGACTCCTGGTGTGAGGAGGGGCTCCGCTGGGGACATCTGATGTAAGGGGGGCTCCGCTGGGGGCACCTGATGCAAGGACGGACTCTGCTGGGACATCTGATGCAAGGACGGACGGCTGGTGGCAGGCGAAGTGGCTAGTGAAACACTCAGGGATCCCACTGATTCTGCATTATGGTGAGTTGAATGATTTCATTTTATATTACAATGTAATAATAGAAATAATGCACTTCAATCATCCTGACACCATAACAACCATGGTGCCGGGATGATTGAAGTGCTATCACCAGGTGTTTGGAGTATCTTTATCTGCTGATTGTTAAACTTTCTAGAATACACATATTTTTATTGTGTAGGATCTGGGGCTGCTGTCCCGTCATTTCCCTCTCCCCCTCTAATCCCTCTCCCCCTCTAATCCCTCTCCCCCTCTCTCATCTCAGACTCTAACCACACCCTCTCGAGCCACGCCCATTTAAGCCACACCCACTATGTCGCATAAACCACGCCCATTTTTGTAATGGCGCGTGAAACCATGCATACAAACGAACGCCCCACCCCCTAATTATTGTAGGGCTCCGCCTACAGCCACAAAAGTGTCCCACATTTTTTTATTACAATGTTGGCAACTATGCAAATGTGGTCATTGTTCAGCAGCACCATTGCATCCAGGTAGCTGAGGGTGCCGTGGCAAAACATATATTATCCAAATGTATTAGCTAGCAGTGGAGGCTCCTCCATCCAAACTGTTCAGTGCAGATAGGGGAAATAATTTTCTGTTAATCAACCTGAGGGATGGAATAGAGAAAATTAGGCCATGTATGGGGACCTTAAAGCTTAAAGAGGAAGTAAACCCTGATGGGTTTTACTTCCTCTTTAATCCCTGCAAAGTAAATGCATAATGGGCTAGTATGCATAGCTCCCAACTGTCCCTGATTTCGAGGGACTGTCCCTGATTTGGAGAAATGTCCCTCTGTCCCTCATTCCTCCTCATTTGTCCCTCATTTTGGTCTGATCTATATAGATGTATATAAAATGCACTTTTTATCTATCAAAAAGTGTTTTCCAGCGCTAAACCTTTCATCTGATTTCTAAATGGCTGCATTTGTAAATTCCAAAAGTCAATATAAAGGAATATTAGTGGTAAAAAAAGCACTTGTGGGTTTAACCAATCTTGTTTTTTTGTACAATTTTCCTTTAAGGGGGTGTGGCAAGGGGTGTGTCCTATGCCTGCATACTTTTGCTGATAGGTGCTCCTCATTACCATCTCAAAAAGTTGGGAGGTATGTAGTATGCATCGCATAAAAAAGTACTGATGTTGTCGCCATTTCACAGGCAGATGCAGATTAACCGGTACCCGACCGTCTCCTGTACATTTACGTCGGCAGAATGACACGGCTGCGCAAAGTAACGTACCGTACGTTACTTTGAATTTGCCGCTGTGTGCGCGCGCATGCGCCTGCCGCGAGCTCCGTGAGTTGGGTCGCGGGACCCGCGGACTCGATCGCCGCGGGAATACCCGCGATTGCCTCACGGAGAGGACGAGCAGGGAAATGCTGATGTAAACAGCATCTCCCCGTTCTGCCTAGTGACAGTGTCACTGATCTCTGCTCCCTGTCATCAGAGCAGAGATCAGTGACATCACATACACAGCCCATCCCCCCTACAGTTAGTAATCACTCCCAGTACTGATTTAACCCCTCCCCGCCCCCAAGTGGTTAACCCCTTTACTGCCAATGTCATTTATACAGGAATCAATGCATTTTTATAGCACTGATTGCTGTATAAATGACAATGGTCCCAAAAAATGTGTCAAAAATGTCTGACATGTCCGCCATAACGTCGCAGTCACAATAAAAATCGCTGATCGCCGCCATTACTAGTAAAAAAAAATTATTAATAAAAATGCCATAAAACTATCCCCTATTTTGTAAGCACTATAACTTTTGCGCAAACAAATCAATAAACGCTTATTGCGATTTTTTTTTTACCAAAAATATGTAGAAGACTACGTATCGACCTAAACTGAGGAAAAAAAATGTTTTTTTATATATTTTTTTGGGATATTTATTATAGCAAAATGTAAAAAATGATGCGATTTTTTCAAATTTGTCGCTATTTTTTTGTTTATAGCGCAAAAAATAAAAATCACAGAGATGATCAAATACCACCAAAAGAAAGCTCTATTTGTGGGAAAAAAAGGACGTCAATTTTGTTTTGGAGCCACGTCGCACGACCGCGCAATTGTCAGTTAAAGCGACGCTGTGCCGAATCGCAAAAAGTGCTCTGGTCAGGAAGGGGGTAAAACCTTCCGGGGCTGAGGTGATTAAAGGTTTGACATGTTGGGTATCTATTTACTTGGTGCAATTTTTTCTTTTATATTTTACTAAACAATTGGGGTCATTTATTGTGTTTGTGAGCCCTAAAATTAACTTTCATTTCATTTTGTTACTGAAATTTTGCATTTTCTAGACCTTTTCGGTCATATCATGTGACATAAAAAAATTGGAACTACCACTATTTTATTCTCTAGGGTGTCTGCTTTCAGAAAACACATAATGTTTCGGGTTGTTTTATGTAATCTTCAGATCTTAAATGATTTTTTTTAAGCATGTATGCAAAAATTGCAAAAACGGCTCTAGCAGCGAAAGGGTTAAATGAAAGAAACGGCGACGTGCATCTATTACGAGATGTACTACATATGTTTTTATTTAATTTTGCCCTGATGTACACATTAAAGCTGAAGTTGGGGTCTCACAGTTTTATGTGTACATGTGTTTTTAACTTCTTACAGGGAGGAATTAGGTTCCACACCAGGAAACACGGAAAAGGTGCTGTCTCCAAAGTGTGGTTCAGCCTCGCTCCTCCACGTCTTCACCAACAATGAGGATCATTGTTCTGAATAGCTGGATGATAAGAATGCAAAACGCAGTCAAAATCTCCAGGTAAATAGACCATGTATGGGATGCTGTTGCCTTAAAGCTAATATCCTCTCTGATATTCACAGGTATTACTAAGGCTAGACATAGAGGTTTTTTTTTTTTTTTTTATTCAGCCAGTGGGCTGAACTGGCCAAATTTCCATCCATCTATGGCCAACATTAATGACAGATGCTCATTATAAAATAATTTCTTCTCAATAATCCCAAAGATCACGTAATATCCTGTATGACTGTTTATACTCAATAAACTTTACTTTTGATTAAAAAAATAAATAATCCCAAAGATCTAATCAGGGGGTAAGGATTCAATTGTATAGATTCATATCTTTGTTGTGGACCAAATTAGAAAGCCACCCAAGTAATGTCCGGTAGCCCAGCCAGTTAATCTCAAGAAACTGGTTGATTTACTAAAGGCAAATATACTGCAAGTGCACTTGGAAGTAGAGTCGCTGTAGATCTGAGGGAAAGATCTGAAATGAGGGGAAGCTCTGCTGATTTCTATCATCCAATGATGTGCAAAAATTCTGTTTTTTATTTTCCTTGCATGTCCCCCTCAGATCTACAGTGACCGCTAAATCTAAAAGCCTGGCCCTGAAGGCCAAGATGTGGTGATGAAAGCAAAAGTGTCTGAACTCCATCATTGAGATTATCCTGACTTTCCGGGTAGAGGGCAATGAGATGTAGTTATAGAATAGTTTATGGGCATAGATGCTGATCCCAGTTCCATTGGGACACTTTTCTGTACAGTATACATGCTTTAAAATGAACTCCAGGCAAACAGCTAAATATACAGATATAATACATACATGAGAGGTGTTTTGCCTGCCAAAGGATTTGTATTTCTGCCTATCCAGTCCTGAGATTTACACAGCCCTGACACACAACACAATCCTGTCTGGAAGTATAGAACCTGATTTTTTCTCGTCAAATTTGTTTATTGATTTTGAAAATATAAACATTGATACAATTAACAAAGGACCTGATTTTTTTATAGTTCAATAACACATATGAGTCTCCTTTCCACCAGTGTTAATTTTGGCAGCAAATTTCATTCCAGTTTTAGTCTTATGCCCCGTACACACGGTCGGACATTGATCGGACATTCCGACAACAAAATCCATGGATTTTTTCCGACGGATGTTGGCTAAAACTTGTCTTGCATACACACGGTCACACACAGTTGTCGGAAAATCCGATCGTTCTGAATGCAGTGACGTAAAACACGTACTTCGGGACTATAAACAGGGCAGTAGCCAATAGCTTTTGTCTCTTTATTTATTCTGAGCATGCGTGGCACTTTGTGCATCGGATTTGTGTACACGCGATCGGAATTTCCGACAACGGATTTTGTTGTCAGAAAATTTTATAGCCTGCTCTCAAACTTTGTGTGTCGGAAATTCCTATGGAAAATGTGTGATGGAGCCCACACATGGTCGGAATTTCCGACAACAAGGTCCTATCACACATTTTCCATCGGAAAATCCGACCGTGTGTACGGGGCATTAGTCTTAGGACTAAAATGGCATTTTAGTTTTAGTCCCATTGTAGTCTTCTGCAATTGTTTTAGTTTTAGTCGTATTTAGTCAACTAAATCTCCAGTACATTTTAGTCGACTAAAACTCATTTTAGTCGTCTAAAATCTAATGGGAGTAATTCAATTGTAATGCATTAGTTAGCAATTCTCTACAATTTGCAAACTCATTATATACTGCTGGAGTGAAAAATCTAATATGTTATTTATTATTACATTGAGGTATGAACATGCACTACAGACCAGTGTTAATTTTGAAGTCAAATTTCAATTTAGCTTTAGTCTAATGCCCTGTGCACACGGTCGGATTTTCCGACGGAAAATGTGTGATAGGACCTTGTTGTCGGAAATTCCGACCGTGTGTAGGCTCCATCACACATTTTCCATCGGATTTTCCGACACACAAAGTTTGAGAGCAGGATATAAAATTTTCCGACAACAAAATCCGTTGTCGGAAATTCCGATCGTGTGTACACAAATCCGACGGACAAAGTGCCACGCATGCTCAGAATAAATAAAAGAGACGGAAGCTATTGGACACTGCCCCGTTTATAGTCCCGACGTACGTGTTTTACGTCACCGCGTTCAGAGCGATCGAATTTTCCGACAACTTTGTGTGACCGTGTGTATGCAAGACAAGTTTGAGCCAACATCCGTCGGAAAAAATCCTAGGATTTTGTTGTCGGAATGTCCGATCAATGTCCGACCTTGTGTACGGGGCATTAGTCTTTTGACTAAAATGGCATTTTAGTTTTAGTCCCATTTTAGTCTTTCGACTAAAATACCATTTTAGTTTTAGTCGTATTTTAGTCATTTCAGTTGTTTTAGTTTTAGTCGTATTTTAGTCGACTAAAATAATATTCATTTAGTTGACTAAAATGTTTTAGTCGTTTTAGTCGACAAAATTAACACTGCTTTCCACTCATTGGTCACTCTCTCTTCCAAAAAAACACGCTTCTTGCACTGCAGTACGGCTGTTAGGCTGTTTATACTGCTTCTCTTTGCCCCAGCCTGAGCTATGCTGTAGAAGAACTGGGAGAGCCTGATATTTTATTTGTTTATTACAGGTACTTATATAGAGTAATCAATTTACGCAGCCCTTTACACATATTTTAATCACTTAAGGACCGGGCCTCTTTTTGAGATTTGTTGTTTACAAGTTAAAAACATTTTTTTTTGCTAGAAAATGACTTAGAACCCCAAACATTATTCATTTTTTTTCTAACACCCTAGAGAATAAAATGGCAGTCGTTGCAATACTTTCTGTCACACCGTATTTACGCAGCGGTCTTACAAGCGCACTTTTTTCGGAAAAAATTAACTTTTTTTGAATAAAAAAATAAGACAACAGTAAAGTTAGCCAATTTTTTTTTATATTGTGAAAGATAATGTTACGCTGAGTAAATTGACACCCAACATGTCACGCTTCAAAATTGCTCCCGCTCGTGGAATGGCGACAAACTTTTACCCTTAAAAATCTCCATAGGCGAAGTTCAAAAAATTGTACAGATTGCATGTTCTAAGTTACAGAGGAGG
The DNA here is from genome assembly GCF_042186555.1 of Aquarana catesbeiana. NCBI lineage: Eukaryota > Metazoa > Chordata > Amphibia > Anura > Ranidae > Aquarana > Aquarana catesbeiana. Next base: position 53,031,602 of record NC_133326.1, on the reverse strand, counting down.
TCTAGGGCTAGAATTATTGCTCTCGCTCTACCAATCACAGCAATACCTCACATGTGTGGTTTGAACACCGTTTCATATGCGAGCGCTACTCACATATGCGTTTGCTTCTGTACGCGAGCTAGGCGGAACGGGGCGCATTTAAAAAAAAAATTTTTTTCTTATTTATTTTAGCTTTTATTTTTACACAGTTTTTTTGTTTTTTGTTTTTTTAAAGTGTGTCACTTTTATTCCTATTACAAGGAATGTAAACATCCCTTGTAATAGAAAAAAAGCATGACAGGACCTCTTAAATATGAGATCTGGGGTCAAAAAGACTTCAGATCACATATTTACACTTGAATGCAATAAAAAAAAATTGTCATTTAAAAAAAAAAATGGCCCTTTAAGAGCTATGGACGGAAGTGACGTTTTGACGTCGCTTCCGCCCCACATTGTTATGGAGACGGGTGGGGGCCATCTTCCCCTCACTCTTCTCTATGTCAAGCAAGGGTAAACATCCGATCGCCTCCGCTGCTGCCAACGGCTCTGGTAAGCAGCGGAGGGCACCAAAGCACGGCAGGAAGGAGAGCCCTCTCCTGCTGCCGATAAAAATGATCTTGCAGCGAATCTGCCGCAGAGACCACTCTTATCGGAAACTGGACCGCTGGCTAAAGAAGAGGATACTGGAGTTATGGCAGCTAGCTGCTGCCATAACAACAATATCCCACTTCAAAATAAGGACGTACATTGTTGTGCGGCAGTCCAGAAGTGGTTAAACATTCACATCGGTCCCTGCCCTCAATTTGCTTACAATCTAAGGTCCCTAACTCACATTCATACATACACATACTGGGGCCAATTTAGGCAGGCCATACATGGTGCAAATGTATTTCCTGCAACAGGAATTAACCTAAGCCAATTAACCTACTAGCTTGTCTTTGGAGTGTGGGAGGAAACCAGAATACCCAGAGGAAACCCACGCAGGCACAGGAAGAACATGCAAACTCCAGGCAGGTAGTAGCTCAAATAAAAATGTGATTGCGCTGCTTATGCCCAATAAAATTTTGAATGGTGCACCCTACTATAACTCAATCAATAAAAAATATTTTAAAAATAAATAAAAAATGCATTGTTCAAAAATTATAATTCAATCAAAATATGTAATAAGTATTCAACTAGCAAACCACTTTAAAAATAAATGATATCTTAAAAAGCATATGATAGTGTTAATGGGACATGTATGCTTCAATGTGTTCAAATAAAACTTTCTTCTGATTAAAAAAAAAAAAATTAATACAATCATGATAACACTTTCCCATAACAAAACAAAGATTCCTAAAAGATTATTAAAAAAGTTAAAGAAGCCCCCAGAGGAAAACTCAGCAAAAAGTTAATTTATTTCAGTAATTCAATACAAAAAGTGAAACTTGTGTATTTTATATAGATGCGTTACACACAGAGTGATATATTGCAAGCATTTCTTTCTTTTAATGTTGATGATTATGGCTTGCAGCTAGTGAAAACCCAAAATTCAGTATCTCAGAAAATTTGAATATTACATAAAGCAAAAAAGAAAGGATTTTAAATACATAAATGTACAGTATAGTATGCACTCAATACTTGGTCGGGGCTTCTTTTGCATGAATTACTGCATCAATGCGGCGTGGCATGGAGGCGATCAGGCTGTGGCACTGCTGAAGTGTTATGGAAGCCCAGGTTGCTTTGATAGTGGCTTTCAGCTCGTCTGCATTGTTGGGTCTGGTGTCTCATCTTCCTCTTGACAATACCCCCCCCCCCCCCCCATACATGGACATACTTTTCATTAGGCCAACATTTCTATAAATAAAAAGCCTTTATTTTTTATTGGCTTTATGTAATATTCAAATTTTCTGAGATACTGAATTTTGGGTTTTCACTAGCTGTAATCATCAAAATTAAAAGAAAGAAATGCTTGAAATATATCACTGTGTGTAACGCATCTATACACAATATATAAGTTTCACTTTTTGAATTGAATTACTGAAATAAATTAACTTTTTGATGATTTTCAAATTTTATGAGATGCACCTGTATACAGTAGGTCAAAAGCGCTTGAATCAACAAATCCTCTGTCTTCCAGTCCTTGAGACTGACCACCCACATGGGTCCTCCATGTCTCTAGATAATTTCTATAAGGTGCAGCGTCTCTATGGTTTCACCATGAAATAGAGGAAGAAGCCGTCAATAGTGCAGTTTGTCTAATTTATTAAAGATGGAGCAGCTAAAATGTTCTCACATTCTAGGTGAATTAAAAAAGCTTCAAAAACATGCAAGCAGTGGGTATCCGGCATCGACCTCTGGATCGAGGATAACGTCACTTGGCTCCGCCTCTACACATTACGCCACCTGCCCACTTGGCTTTGTCAGGAAGGTAGTGCCATGGTTGGGATTCAAATCGATGACCCTCGTTCTGCTAGGCAGAAGTGCTAACCACTTGATATCAATCAAATTCTTGTACCTACACTGCTTGTATCGAAAAAATATATATGTAAATATGTATTAATGGATACAAAGCTGCCTTTATTTATATCTTTTATACCTTGCTGGAGTTCAGCTTTAATGACTCACTTCCCATAATGGAAAAAATCCCACATATGCAATCCTGCTCACCTCGGCAAGGAAGAGATTCTTCTAGGGATGAATGTGCACTACACTACAGTGAGCTAAACTACCTGTATTTGATGGTATTCATTGCTTTTATTGTCTAGTTAAATCCCCAATAGTGCACACATCTGTCAGTTAGTACATATTTGGATGTCCATCTTTTTTAGTGCAGGTCAGTAAATGTAAGCAGAAAGACCAAGACATGTCTGTCACATTGAATCTATATAATGTGTTTAGAGGGCTAGAGGGGAAAGTTGAGGGTTTACAAGACCCCATGTATAATTATCCCCCACAGCAAAAATCCCATTCCCCCTCACCAGACAAAAGCCGCAACACCTTGGAATAGGAGATAAAGTTGTAGATTTACATGCACACAGCACAATCATTCCCCTGCAGCAAATGCCCCAACCCCTAGTTTATGGGATAAGGTTGAGGTTTGGAAGCCCCCAGCATAATTATCCCCCTCCATTAGAAGTCCCACTCCCACTACTCCCAGCAAAAGCCCCAACCCCCTTTAGGATAGGGGATATAGTACAAATAGTGGTTTAAAAGCCCCCCAGGATGACCGACTGCCTTTCTCTTCAAAAGCCCCACTTAACCCCCCACCCCAAGCAAAACTCCAAGATAAAGAATAAGATTGGGGTGTATACAAGTGCATGGATGCAAATTAAACTATATATATATATATTATTGTGTGTAATTATTTCTGTTACCATCATAACGTACTCTGATTTTACAAAGTGTCCTTTGGTTTGACCATCTGACCAGAAATAAAACTTTCCATGGAGAAATTATTTTGTTTTCAATTTTTGGCCAGAAGATTGAAAGCCTGCCCACCACTGCAAGGTAGACACTTCTATGGTAGGGGATACACTATACTAATGTACAACACACTCCTGAACCTTGCACTCTGTACGTAATGCATTCCTGAACACACTCCTGAACCTTGCACTCTTACAACACACTCCTGAACATTGCGCTCTGTACATAATGCATTCCTGAACCCTGCATGTAGCATCCTCCTGCACATAGCACCAGCATACAGGGGGCACATTGACCACCAATATGCAGGGCCAGTGGTTACCAGTATACAGAGGACATAACAAATCAAGTAAAACAAGTACCATGCATCAAAAAAAATCTCAAAAGCAATAAGAGAATCTTGTTAGCTGGTTCTCTCATCTAACGCGAATCAATAAAAATGCAGGGCTGCCCTACACTTCATCTATAAAATTATACAAATGGACTTATAAGTGCAATGATAAAACCTATAAATGAATATGTATTGCAATATAGTAGTGATGGTGTCACCCCCTCTGCAGATAGTGGTGAACCCCCCCTATATATAATAATAATAAAATGTTAAATATGTACATCAATTATTATGATTATATATAGGGGGGTATCGCCACGATTTGCACATTGTAGCTCTGCAATATTTCTAGCAGAGAGGGTGGCACCATCACTACTATGTTCTAATACACAGGTTGATTTGCATCTCTGTTATTATTTTTGTATGTAGGGGGTTTCACCTCTATTTGCACATCGAAGTTCTGCAATTTCTCAAAATATTTTTGCAGAGGGGGTGACACCATCACTATTATATTGCAATACATTGCTTTATTTGCACTGGATATTAATTTATAGGTTTTACCATTGCACTTATGAGTCCATTTCTACAATTTTATAGATGAAGTGTAGGATTGTGCTGCATTTTTTGCTTTTTATTGTTATACAGAGGCCAGGACATACTGATCACCACTGAAGAAACCTCCACTTTCTGGCCATGTCCATTTGCTGGCCCCACCCACTTTCTGGCCATGCCCATTTGCTGGCCTCACCCACTTTCTGGCCATGCCCACAGGTGTGCAGTAACGCGCCACATTAGCACCCTAATTTTTACCTCAAGCACCCCCAAAAAAATTGTCTGGAGCCGCCCCTATCCGGATTGGATTAGAATTTTGCTGCCTCATCCCTCCCTCAAAGATTTTTCTTATCTTCTTAACATTTGGTAGTCCTATCCCAAAAAAATTCTAAGAAGTATCTTTTTTTTCTTATCTCATGGACGAAATGTTAGAAGTAATGTATATGACATATAATCATTCCATAAACACATACTACATACACTGCATATATAATTTGAGGAAAATATATTTATAAAATAATTTACTATTTATCATTTATATATCATTTATACCAATAAAAAAAAAAAAAATATGTCCCCGGATTTCATTTTAAAAATCTGGTCACCTTATGCTGGGAGACTGTATTTATATTGTAAGAGCACATGGGCTCGGGGTTCCAGTCCAGCCCACCTCTGAAGAGAGAGGTTCTGGTGTGGAGGAGGCGGCTGCCAGTCCCCAGCGTGGAAGGCCATGTAGCCTCAGATTGCAGATCTGAGGACCTGAAGCCTGCAAGCTACAACCCAGGGTTCTTGTGCAAGCTGGCCTGAGGGAGAAAGTCTATAGATCTGGTCATGTGTCACTGGTATACAGGGCAGGACTTAGGGTGGTGGGGGCACCTGGGCTTGAGTCACTTTCGGGCCCTACCTTCTATACATTACGGTATTTATCGGCGTATAACACGCGCCGGTGTATAACACACACCCCAAGTTTAGAAGGGAATTTTAAGGAGAAAAACTTTAATGCCCCGTACACACGGTCGGACTTTGTTCGGACATTCCGACAACAAAATCCTAGGATTTTTTCCGATGTATGTTGGCTCAAACTTGTCTTGCATACACACGGTCACACAAAGTTGTTGGAAAATCCGATCGTTCTAAACGCGGTGACGTAAAACACGTACGTCGGGACTATAAACGGGGCAGTGGCCAATAGCTTTCATCTCTTTATTTATTCTGAGCATGCGTGGCACTTTGTCCGTCGGATTTGTGTACACACGATCGGAATTTCCGACAACGGATTTTGTTGTCGGAAAATTTTATATCCTGCTCTCAAACTTTGTGTGTCGGAAAATCCAATGGAAAATGTGTGATGGAGCCTACACACGGTCAGAATTTCCGACAACAAGGTCCTATCACACATTTTCCATTGGAAAATCCGACCGTGTGCACAGGGCATTAGGAGGGAAGTTTAAGGAAAAAACTTACATTTAAATGCCCATCAATGCAGCCTTCCACAGCGTCCATCTGCAGCCTTGTCCATCCATCTGTAGCCTTGTCCAGTGTCATTGCAGCCTTGTCAGTGTAGCCTTGTCATTTGCAGCCTTGCCCCAGTGTCATATGCAGCCTTGTCATTGCAGTCTTGAAGTTTAAAAATGGCGCCGCCGAGATACAGAGTCCTCTGTATCTCGGCGGCTCTCGGGTCCTCTCGGCGGCTCTCGGGTCCTCTCGGCGGCTCTCGGGTCCTCTCGCAGTCCCGAGCGGAGCCGAGTGTTTGGGTACAGCATCACACAACTGCGCAATTGTCAGTTAAATCGACGCAGTGCTGTGCCACTTCCCAGCGGATGCAGGGTGTCACTTGTCAGCGGATGCAGGGTGTCACTTGTCACATCACTGGCAGCGGATGCAGGGTGTCACTTGTCAGCGGATGCAGGGTGCACTTGTCAGCGGATGCAGGGTGTCACTAGCCACGTCACTTGTCAGCAGATGCAGGGTGTCACTTGCCACGTCACTTGTCAGCAGATGCAGGGTGTCACTTGTCAGCGGATGCAGGGTGTCACTTGTCAACGATGCAGGGTGTCACTTGTCAGCGGATGCAGGGTGTCACTTGTCAGCAGATGCAGGGTGTCACTTGCCACGTCACTTGTCAGCGGATGCAGGGTGTCACTAGCCAGCGGATGCAGGGTGTCACTAGCCAGCGGATGCAGGGTGTCACTTGCCAGCAGATGCAGGGTGTCACTTGTCAGCGATGCAGGGTGTCACTTGCCAGGGGATGCAGGGTGTCACTTGTCAGCGGATGCAGGGTGTCACTTGTCAGCGGATGCAGGGTGTCACTTGTCAGCGGATGCAGGGTGTCACTTGTCAGCGGATGCAGGGTGTCACTTGCAAGGGGATGCATGGTGTCACTTGCCAGCTGATGTAGGGTGTCACTTGTCATGTCACCTGCCACCGGGTCGAAGGGGGCCCCGTCAGGTAGGATGTACGGGGGCCCCATGATTTCTAACATTCAGGGGGGGGGGCGGCAAACTCCCGCCAGCTAGCCAGCTCGTTTTGTCAGCACCGCTGCTTATTTCACGGGGACCGATCGGGCTTGTGTACTCTCACTTCCTGGTAGCGGTGGAACACATGATAGAGCGGATGCAGGGTGTCACTTGCCACGTCACTTGTTAGCCGATGCATGGTGTCACGTGCCATGTCACTTGTCAGCGGATGCAGGGTGTCACTTGTCAGCGGATGCAGGGTGTCACGTGCCATGTCACTTGTCAGCGGATGCAGGGTGTCACTTGTCAGCGGATGCATGGTGTCACTTGCCATGTCACTTGTCAGCGGATGCAGGGTGTCACTTGTTAGCGGATGCAGGGTGTCACTAGCCAGCGGATGCAGGGTGTCACTTGTCAGCGATGCAGGGTGTCACTTGCCAGGGGATGCAGGGTGTCACTTGTCAGCGGATGCAGGGTGTCACTTGTCAGAGGATGCAGGGTGTCACTTGTCAGAGGATGCAGGGTGTCACTTGCCACGTCACTTGTCAGCAGATGCAGGGTGTCACTTGCCACGCCACTTGTCAGCAGATGCAGGGTGTCACTTGTCAGCAATGCAGGGTGTCACTTGTCAGCGGATGCAGGGTGTCACTTGTCAGCGGATGCAGGGTGTCACTTGTCAGCGGATGCAGGGTGTCACTTGCCAGCTGATGTAGGGTGTCACTTGTCATGTCACCTGCCACCGGGTCGAAGGGGGCCCCGTCAGGTAGGATGTACGGGGGCCCCATGATTTCTAACATTCAGGGGGGGGCGGCAAACTCCCGCCAGCTAGCCAGCTCGTTTTGTCAGCACCGCTGCTTATTTCACGGGGACCGATCGGGCTTGTGTACTCTCACTTCCTGGTAGCGGTGGAACACATGATAGAGCGGATGCAGGGTGTCACTTGCCACGTCACTTGTTAGCCGATGCATGGTGTCACGTGCCATGTCACTTGTCAGCGGATGCAGGGTGTCACTTGTCAGCGGATGCAGGGTGTCACGTGCCATGTCACTTGTCAGCGGATGCAGGGTGTCACTTGTCAGCGGATGCAGGGTGTCACGTGCCATGTCACTTGTCAGCGGATGCAGGGTGTCACTTGTCAGCGGATGCATGGTGTCACTTGCCATGTCACTTGTCAGCGGATGCAGGGTGTCACTTGTTAGCGGATGCAGGGTGTCACTAGCCAGCGGATGCAGGGTGTCACTTGTCAGCGATGCAGGGTGTCACTTGCCAGGGGATGCAGGGTGTCACTTGTCAGCGGATGCAGGGTGTCACTTGTCAGAGGATGCAGGGTGTCACTTGTCAGAGGATGCAGGGTGTCACTTGCCACGTCACTTGTCAGCAGATGCAGGGTGTCACTTGCCACGCCACTTGTCAGCAGATGCAGGGTGTCACTTGTCAGCAATGCAGGGTGTCACTTGTCAGCGGATGCAGGGTGTCACTTGTCAGCGGATGCAGGGTGTCACTTGTCAGCGGATGCAGGGTGTCACTTGCAAGGGGATGCATGGTGTCACTTGCCAGCTGATGTAGGGTGTCACTTGTCATGTCACCTGCCACCGGGTCGAAGGGGGCCCCGTCAGGTAGGATGTACGGGGGCCCCATGATTTCTAACATTCAGGGGGGGGCGGCAAACTCCCGCCAGCTAGCCAGCTCGTTTTGTCAGCACCGCTGCTTATTTCACGGGGACCGATCGGGCTTGTGTACTCTCACTTCCTGGTAGCGGTGGAACACATGATAGGGCGGATGCAGGGTGTCACTTGCCACGTCACTTGTTAGCCGATGCATGGTGTCACGTGCCATGTCACTTGTCAGCGGATGCAGGGTGTCACGTGCCATGTCACTTGTCAGCGGATGCAGGGTGTCACTTGTCAGCGGATGCAGGGTGTCACTTGCCATGTCACTTGTCAGCGGATGCAGGGTGTCACTTGTTAGCGGATGCAGGGTGTCACTAGCCAGCGGATGCAGGGTGTCACTTGTCAGCGATGCAGGGTGTCACTTGCCAGGGGATGCAGGGTGTCACTTGTCAGCGGATGCAGGGTGTCACTTGTCAGAGGATGCAGGGTGTCACTTGTCAGAGGATGCAGGGTGTCACTTGCCACGCCACTTGTCAGCAGATGCAGGGTGTCACTTGTCAGCAATGCAGGGTGCCACTTGCCAGGGGATGCAGGGTGTCACTTGTCAGCGGATGCAGGGTGTCACTTGTCAGCGGATGCAGGGTGTCACTTGCCACGTCACTTGTCAGCGGATGCAGGGTGTCACTAGCCAGCGGATGCAGGGTGTCACTTGTCAGCGATGCAGGGTGTCACTTGCCAGGGGATGCAGGGTGTCACTTGTCAGCGGATGCAGGGTGTCACTTGTCAGCGGATGCAGGGTGTCACTTGCCAGCTGATGTAGGGTGTCACTTGTCATGTCGCCTGCCACCGGGTCGAAGGCGGGCCCCGTCAGGTAGGATGTACGGGGGCCCCATGATTTCTAACATTTAGGGGGGGCGGCAAACTCCCGCCTGCTAGCCAGCTCGTTTTGTCAGCACCGCTGCTTATTTCACGGGGACCGATCGGGCTTGTGTACTCTCACTTCCTTGTAGCGGTGGAACGCATGATAGGGCGAACGTGATGTAATCAGCCGGAAATGATGCAAGACATGGGAGGCCCTATCTTGCGTTCCACCGCTACCAGGAAGTGAGAGTACACAAGCCCGATCGGTCCCCGTGAAATAATAAGCAGCAGTGCCGGCAAAACGGGCTGGCTAACGGGCGGGAGTTTGCCGTGGATCCGGCCCTGCCCGCGGGGCCCCTTATTGGGCGGGGCCCATGGGCTTGAGCCCACTCAAGCCCAATGATAAGTCCGGCCCTGCTGGTATAGAGTAATGCTTGGAAGTTGGAAGGAGGCTACCAGCTGTCCCTGGACATTTTGTGAGTACAGACCCTGAAGGGAGCCTTGAGACTGTGTGTGTTGCTGAGATCTCCCTCTGGTCCTAGAAGTCAGCATACTGGGTATGTGAGCTAAAGGAGACACTGGCTAGTGTCTTGAAGACTTGTGTCCACTGACTAAGTCCACTGAGTCTTTTCTGTTACAGAGGGACTTATTCTTCCATACAGGCCCTGTATGGTTCAGCAGATCACCTGCTTCCACAGTACTATAGAGATAGTTGTCCTCGCTTGTGAATAGTTAATTTGGAGTTTCCTATTAATTACCTAAAAAACAAATCACCTAGACTGGTCATTGGAAACAACGAGCAGAGGAGTGTGTGCACCTGGCTGTGTGAAATACCGTCTAATTTGCTGCAGGATAATCAGTGGGAAGCCCAGGGGACAAGTATTCCAGCAGTTCCTGCGGGAGCAGTGCTACACTTAGAAGAAAACCTGTTATGCCTTGTACACATGGTCGGATCTTCCAATGGAAAATGTTCGATGGGAGCTTTTTGTCGGAAATTCCGACCGTGTGTAGGCTTCATCGGACATTTTCCATCGGAGTTTCCATCGCACAAAATTTGAGATCTGGTTCTCAAATTTTCCATCAACAAAGTCCGTTGTCGGAAATTCCGATCGTGTGTAGAGAATTCCGACGCACAAAGTTCCACGCATGCTCAAAATCAAGCAGAAGAGCCGCACCGGCTCTTGAACTTCATTTTTCTCGGGTCGTTGTATGTGTTGTATGTCACCGCGTTCTTGATGTTCGCAATTTCCGACCAACTTTGTGTGACCGTGTGTATGCAAGACAAGTTTGAGCCAACATCCGTCGCAAAAAAATACATGGATTTTGTTGTCGGAATGTCCGATCAATGTCCGATCGTGTGTACGGGGCAAAAGGACTTGTCCTACTGGAAGGAAAACTTCCGCCGCAGCCTCAACGACCCTGAACATACAGCCAGAGCTACAATGGAATGGTTTAGATCAAAGAATATTCATGTGTCAGAATGGCCCAAAGTCCAGACTTAAATCCAATTGAGAACCTGTGGCAAGACTTGCTGTTCACAGATGCTCTCCATCCAATCTGACAGAGCTTGAGCTATTTTGCAAAGAATGGGCAAAAACGTCACTCTATAGATGTGCAAAGCTGGTAGTGACATCCCCAAAAAGAATTGCAGCTGTAACTGCAGCAAAAGGTGGTTCTACAAAGTATTGACTCGGGAGGGGGGGGGGGGGGGGGCATTGGGCGGTGTGCGGTAACAGATGTACGCTGACTGGTGGAGTGGGCAGTGGCTCAGCCTGTCCTTCCAAATACAACACATACATCAGAACAAGTGTGTAAGGAAAGTTCTGCTTTAAGGCCTTCTCCTTCTTCCCTGTTTGTGAAATGGCACTTTTGGGGAGGGGGAGAGGGTCCCTGATTTTGACAGGCACCCGCTCCCACCACCTAGGCAATCGTAAGTGGAAATTCTCCTCCCCAGAGTCTTCTGGGAAACGTGACAGGTCCCAGAAGACTGCAGGAGCATTCACAATGTGCAGCACGGCCGTCATGCACATTGAGCACCTGGCTGTGAAACCGTAAGCTGTCAAAGCCGGGTGCCCACAGTGAAGATACCAGCTCCAGGGACAGGGTGGGAAAACGGCTGGGGTGAGCCCATTGATGGATCGTAGGACAAGTGAGTGACTGTTTATTAAAAGTCAGCAGCTACAGTTTTTGTAGCCACTGACTTAAATTTTTTTACACAGGAGACTGGAGCTCTTCTGTAAGGAGGGATTCCATGTCGCGGGTATTGCACACATGTGGCTCATCACTGAGTTAAGAGACTGCGTTAATGTTTTGCTTTTCACATGATCACGGCTCTCGCCTGGTACAGTGGTGAGCATGCCCTCGGGAGAAGGATTACCCCGTGCAAGTCCGAAGAGCCCACACCAGGGGAGAACCTCTCATGTGACCCTGCTTGGTGCCCAACGAGAGAGGGTAACATGGAGAATGTGGCAGGTGGCCTGTCTACTCAATACATGCGCGTTTAGGCGCATCAAGTGTTTTTTAAACTCCCCTAAACACCTATGTGTGCATGGACACTTAGGCCAACATGCAGGGGCATTTAGAGGTTAAACCCCCCCCCAAAAAATCTGCCCTAAAAACAGCCAGTGTGCATGAAGCCTGTCATTCCAGTGTGATATTGCATGAAGCCAAACATAGAGCTACCAGGGCAACCCTGGGGAATAGACAAATAATCCAACCCAAGGTCAACAACTCATAACCAGTGGCAGTCCTGGCAAACAAAGTACTATGCATAAGCTGCAGTACAGTTTTAGATAAGGAGGCACATGTAGGCCTCATTCACATGGGCGCTGAGGCCCTTAGTCCATGAATGGGCCGTGCATTTGTGCAGCTTGAGATGCCAGGTGGTGTATGCAGGCAGCCAATGTAAGCCCATGGAGATGCAGCAAATGCACAGACGCAGTCCCTCAGCTCAGCCTAGTAGGTGTGTGGATGTAGGCGATTGGCCCACAACCCCCGCTACTCACAAGCCTGTCTAATTGGAATGAGCGTCTGTATTGTGCAGCCCTCTTACATGGGGCTGGCTGCTTGCAGCATCTGGCATACACACACACAGCGCATTCATGGACTACAGACCCCAGCACCTGTGTGAATGAGGCCTATAAAGTGAAACTCCAGCTACCCAACCTTCGGTCCAACAATCTTCTCCCTGTTCTTCCAAAATCCTGGACACCATACTCAAGCATCTATTGGTGACTAGGAAAAAAAGATGCAGTATTTTCGCGTTCTCCGTAACCTTCCTAGCAACACCCTGGTGATGGGACAATTTAGGAGCTCCACACATGTTTAGCATTAAGGAGTCCACATGTTACCATCCGACTGTTAAATTTACTTTAGATTGTCTAAGAACAATGTAGTAGGAAAACTTTTCAAATTGAAAGTGTTGCGCTATCCATAAAAAGTGCATTATTCCATAACAGAGCATCCAAGTGAAAAATCAGTATACAGTGCATCCGGAAAGTATTCACAGCGCTTCACTTTTTCCACATTTTGTTATGTTACAGCCTTAATCCAAAATGGATTAAATTCATTATTTTCCTCAAAATTCTACACACAATACCCCATGATGACAATGTGAAAGAAGTTTGTTGGAATCTTTGCAAATTTATTAAAAATAAAAAACGAAAAAAAAATTACATTTACATAAGTATTTACAGCCTTTGCCATGAGACTCAAAATTGAGCTCCGGTGCATCCTGTTTCCACTTATCATCCTTGAGATGTTTCTACAACTTGATTGTAGTCCACTTGTGGTAAATTCAGTTGATTGGACATGATTTGGAAAGGCACACACCTGTCTATATAAGGTCCCACAGTTAACAGTGCATGTCAGAGCACAAACCAAGCCATGTCCAAGGAATTGTCTGTGGACCTCCGAGACAGGATTGTATTGAGGCACAGATCTAAAGAAGGGTACAGAAAAATGTCTGCAGCATTGAAGGTCCCAGTGAGCACAGTGGCCTCCATCATCTGTAAATGGAAGACGTTTGGAACCAACAGGACTCTTCCTAGAGGGGGCCGCCCAGCCAAACTGAGCGATCGGGGAAGAAGGGCCTTAGTCAGGGAGTTGACCAAAAACCTGATAATCACTCTGACAGAGCTCCAGCGTTTCTCTGTGGTGAGAGGAGAACCTTCCAGAAGAACAATTATCTCTGGAGCACTCCACCAATCAGGCCTGTATAGTAGAGTGGCCAGATGGAAGCCACTCCTCAGTAAAAGGTACATGACTGTCCATCTGAAGTTTGCCAAAAGGCACCTGAAGGACCATGAGAAAAAAAAATTCTGTGGTCTGATGAAACAAAGATTGAACTCTGGTCTGAATGGCAAGCCTCATGTCTGGAAGTAATCAGGCACTGCTCAGCTAATTTACACTGTTAGACCCCATTCACACAGGGGCAACACGACTTGCAGGTCGCCTCAGCGAGGCGACCTGCAAACGACTGCCCGGGCGACTTGCAAAACGACTTCTGTATAGAAGTCTATGCAAGTCGCCCCAAGTCGCCCCCAAAGTCGTACAGGAACCTTTTTCTAAGTCGGAGCGACTTGCGTCGCTCCCCTTAGAACGGTTCCATAGCACAGAACGGGAGGCGACTTGTCAGGCGACTAGGTCGCCTGACAAGTCGTCCCTGTGTGAATGGGCTCTTATACCAGCTGTACACTCACTACTTTACTATGAAGCAAAGTGTCATTTCTTCAGTGTTGTCACATGAAACGATATAATAAAATATTTACAAAAATGTGAGGGGTGTACTCACTTTTGTGAGATACTGTATATCCAATCACATAGACTCTTACATTACATAATTGTTGGTAGAACTAAAGGAGATTGTACAGTCAGATTGTATAGTGTATGGTCAGTCTAAGGGGTTGCAGGAGGCTGATATCAAGAGAGACTTACAGATGTACATTTATTTTTTTTACGTGGAATCAAGCCAAAAAAAAAAGGTTTTTTTTTTATGACTGAATAGACCCTATTGGACCCCTCTGTCATAAACCCTTCTCCTTGCTTGACAGCATTTGTGTACACCGAGTCACGTATACGCAGCTCAGCCAACATTTACAGCACCACACTGGGCCGTGATGATGGGACTCCCATGCCCATGTGTGGGAACGATGTCATCATGGCCAGGCCAACCGAGTGGCTGAAAAGTGGAAACCCGGAAGGAAGTTTAGGAGAAGATGGCAGCACTCATGCCTGATGGGAGCGCTCATAGCGCTGAAAGAGATCACCAGCCAGATAAGTCACCATAATGTGTTACTATGCTGTGCACACTAGCACATTATGGCGAAAACCTCCGGGGGTCCAAGTGAGATATTTTTTTCAGAGGTTTAATTCAGCTTTAAATAGCATTTAAGATTTTTAAGTAAAATTTAATCAAAATATTTATTGTTATTGTAAAATAGTCTTTATATGTGATATCTAAAATAAATAATCCAGGGTTATCTTTTATATCTAGAACATAAGTGCTAATACTAGTACACAAAATATAATGAAAAGATAGAGATGTTATTTCATTGATATTGGATATCGACTGCCCATGTCCAGTGCATGTGTAGAGGTGCAAGACTGAAGCAACAGCGCCACCTATGGAGTGGGACTGTGCATTGAAATTTTTAGCAGATAGTTACATACTCTGGTTCAACCAGCAGAAGATAAAAAATTAAAAAAAACATTGAAAACCTCCATATACAGAACCCTACAGCTACAGTTGGTTAATGAGAAGGAAAAAAACAACCCTATAAAGCTTGGTCTGATTTGCTCCACTAGGTGAAAACAAATTGCTTTCTGATCCCCTAAGGCAGGGGTCACCAAACTATGGCACATACAGTCCGATACAAGATTTTATCCAATCCACAGCTAGGGTCGATGGCGTATGTGCACTGCATTGTGGATTAAGGTCAGCAGAGGCTGCCTATAGTTTCTGCTTGTGATGTAAAAGGGGAAATCTGATGGGGATCCTGATGTAACAGGAGACTCAGATGTAAGGGTGGGGCATTGGTGGGGACTCTGTGTGGAGACCCTAATGTAATGGGGGACTCTGGTGGGGACCCTAATGTAAGAGGGGACTCAGATGTAAAGGTGGGGCATTGGTGGGGACCCTGATGTAAGGGGAGGAAAATTATTGGGGATCCTGGATTTTTTTTAGGACCACAGATATTTGTAAAATATTCGGTGTGGTCCCCATTATGAAAAGTTTGGGATCCCTGCCCTAAGGTAATTGTATTTTCCCTGGATCAACAATTACTGCAATTACTGGTATTACCCAGAAGTATTAATAGCCAGTTACAGTGCCTTGAAAAAGTATTCATACCCCTTGAAATTTTCCACATTTTGTCATGTTACAACCAAAAAGGTAAATTTATTTTATTGGGATTTTATGTGATAGACCAATAAAAAGTGGCACATAATTGTGAAGTGGAAGAAAAATTATTAATGGTTTTCAGAATTTTTTACAAATGATTATCTGAAAAGTGTGGCGTGCATTTGTATTCAGCCCCCCTGAGTCAATACTTTGTAGAACCACCTTTCACTGCAATTACAGCTTCAAGTCTTTTTGGGGATGTCTGTACCAGCTTTACACATCTAGAAAGTGACATTTTTGCCCATTCTTCTTTGCAAAATAGCTCAAGCTCTCTCAGATTGGATGGGGAGCATCTGTGAACAGCAATTTTCCAGCCTTGCCAGAGATTCTCAATTGGATTTAGGTCTGAACTTTGACTGGGTTATTCTAACGCATGAATATACTTTGATCTAAACCATTCCATTGTAGCTCTGGCTGTATGTTTAGGGTTGTTGTCCTGCTGGAAGGTGAATCTCCGCCCCAGTCTCAACTCTTTTGCAGACTCTAACAGGCTTTCTTCTAAACTTGCCCTGTACTTGGCTCCATCCATCTTCCCATCAACTCTGACCAACTTCCCTGCCCCTGCGGAAGAAAAGCATCCCCACAACATGATGCTGCCACCTCCATGCTTCGCGATGGTGATGGTGTGTTCAGGGTGATGTGCAGCTAGTTTTCCGTCACACATAACATTTTGCTTTTATGCCAAAAAGTTCAATCTTGGTCTCTTCTGTCCAGAGCACCTTCTTCCATATGTTTGCTGTGTCCCCCACATGGCTCCTCACAAACTGCAAACAGGACTTCTTATGGCTTTCTTTCAACAATGACTTTCTTTTTGCCACTCTTCCATAAAGGCCAGATTTGTGGAGTGCACAACTAATAGTTGTCCTGTGGACAGATTCTCCCACATGAGCTGTGGATCTCTGCAGCTCCTCCAGAGTTACTATGGGCCTCCTGTCTGCTTCTCTAAATTAAATGCTCTCCTTGCCCAGCCTGTCAGTTTAGGTGGACAGCCATGTCTTGGTAGGTTTGCAGTTGTGCCATACTCTTTCCATTTTCGGATGATGGATTGAACAGTGATCTGTGAGATGTTCAAAGCTTGGTATTTTTTTTTAGAACCTAACCTTGCTTTAAAAACATAATAGAAGGTCTGGTGTCACCCCAACATCACCTCTATCACCAATACAATACAGACAGTATATACATAGGATTCGCCCTAGGACTTTGAATGAGGTGAGTATGGTTAGCCAAGGAACATATCATGAGTATATAAAAAATATAGATTTATTGCAAATTGTCGTGCATGTAAAACACAACAGCATAAAAAAGCAGGGGCGATGAGGTATACATACAGTGTGAAAAGAGAACAATCCACATACATTGGTAAATAAATTGTATATAAAAAGCAGTATACAGGCATCTAAATTATATACAAACATCAGTAGTACCCAACGCATTTTGCGAGATCATGCTCGCTTCTTCAGGGGTAGATGCTTTAATATACCAGTTATAGGTGGGGGCAGGGGCCATTTGTTTGTTACTGGTGTATATTTGTCTGGGGACACACTGTACACCTTCGCTGCCACTGTGCTCTTGCTGGGTGTCCAGTGTGCTCCTGTTCCTTTAAGGGGGATTGGGCTGCCCCCAGGCCCACCTGCCCCTCATCTATCCATTTAATGCATGTGCTTCAATTGTGGAGACGCTTATAAATTCAGTAGCGTTAGGACTGCAAGCATACACAGGGTGCCGTGAAGAGGCCTTGCAGCTTATGCATGCGTTTGCAAATGCGTGGTAACTAAACCCCTGTTTTTAACGCAGACTGTTGGACAGGTTAATTTGGTCAGTTGACAGACTGGTTGGGCTGGGCTATGGAATGTTCTGTTTTTGTCTTTTAGATACTTTAATATATCTGCAATACAAGTAGTAAACCAAATAAATGTATGTAATACAATAGCAAAGCTCCGCGCTTAAAAGAGAAAAGAAGGTGTGCAGCCTCCCCTAATAAGCCCCCTAAAGGGCTAATCAATGTAACGTGAATGAAAAATGGGGTGAATGGCGCTCCCTATTTAGGTGAACTAAACAATGTGCAAAAACATCCACTGTGATGCACTATAAGTGATACCTCTAACAAATGAAAATTAAAATACTACAACATAACATATAAAATTCAGTGATACCACTCAATTGTAGTATTATACATAAAAGCATTGGTGTGCCAATCTGTGCCACATGTGTATCATATCGAATCCGGTATGGTAAACATACCATTAATCAAAGTCCTGAAGATAATCCAAAAAATGATCCAAAAAATAATAGTGAAAAAATTATATTAAACGCTGAAAAATTGAAAACGGGAGTTTTTCAGAAATAAAAATGTGATTGCAAGCAGGTTTGTGTGCAAAAAAGGTTTTGCTAAATACAGTTCAAACTGCTGGTGACTCTTGTGTTCAAATCAACCGGTGACTTCTGTGCTCCCCTATGGTTCCCCACTCACCAGCTTTCCATACCCCTAAGGGGGTAACAGGCATTGAGGAACATCAGAGGTGGTCTTCGTGGATGGTCTCCTGTGGTCCCTCTGTCAATGGTCCAATTACCACTAAAGCCAGACGTCCGGAGCAATCAGTCGTGTAGCCCAGCCTCTAACACCATAAGGAGGAAGCGATTTTTCTCCAGGGATAAATCCTCATTGGAAGAGATAAAAAAACTCCCATAGTGTAGTATTATAATAAAAAGCTTTTATTAAAAATCATAAGAAGAACCTAAAAAGAATGTCTTAACAAGCTAAAAAACACTACAACTATGGGTGGCCGCCTTTGAAAACGTCGATGACGAAACGCGTAAGACGGGGCTACGCGCTTACGTCACGTCTGCACGGAGATAGGGAGCCCTGGAATGCAGCTGGACCGCACGCCGTGAGACAGCTCTTCCTGGTTACCTATCACCCATAGGTGAACTGTATTTAGCAAAACCTTTTGCACAAAACCTGCTTGCAATCACATTTTTATTTCTGAAAAACTCCCGTTTTCAATTTTTCAGCGTTTAATATATTTTTTTCACTATTATTTTTTGGATCATTTTTTGGATTATCTTCTGGACTTTGATTAATGTTATGTTTACCATACTGGATTCGATATGATACACATGTGGCACAGATTGGCACACCAATGCTTTTATGTCTAATACTACAATTGAGTGGTATCACTGAATTTTATATGTTATGTTGTAGTATTTTAATTCTCATTTGTTAGAGGTATCACTTATAGTGCATCACAGTGGATGTTTTTGCACATTGTTTACACATTTAGTTCACCTAAATAGGGAGCGCCATTCACCCCATTTTTCATTCACAAACCAAATAAATGTATGTTACACAAAATTGGCAGGGAGGCGAGTGGTCATAGGAGTCTGAGTGTGAGGCCCCATACTCACCAATGGGCTGGGCCAGGCCATCAATCACTAACCACACAGGCGGCGGCAGCAACAGACATCAAGCGCGGGAGCTAAGGAGGCAGAGCAATAGGTAACCCCAACAGGGGAACAACCTTAAATTGCTTTTATTTTCCTCTTGTAGCAATAAGAGTAATAACAAAGTTACACATTTTACATAACAAAGTGCAATTAGAGTGCATATGTCACGGGCCATAAAACCTAATTCAAGCAATATATTAAAACCCAGTGTTTCGCGTGTCTTTTGTGCACTATAGTGTTTTTTAAGTGTTCACTTATAGATACGTGTCAATATTTTATGTTGTGCTACATTTATCCCCTTTATTTCCCTTCCCCTCTATCCCCCTAATTTCCCTCCCTCCTTTATCTACCTATCCCCCTACCACTCCCTTCTTTTCCCATATCCTATAGACAACACATAAATTAGGGTCATAAGAGGAAAAAGCTCCGGAATTCGCGACATGCTATATCTATTTAACCCCCGGTGGGATCCGTTCCAGCACTTTGGTTTTTACTGTACTAGCTAGGTATTCGCCCCTGTAATCATCAGAGAATTAGAGGTGATTGATTCAGAGTAGATGGCGGGTATTCAATTCCTGCAACCAAGGTTTCCATAGACCAATAAATTTTCTATAGTTCCCTTTTTTAATATATACTGTCCTCTCTGTCCAGACCAGGGAATCCACTGTCTTAAGCCAATCCTCTATAGATGGAGGTTTTTTCGAGAGCCAGGACTGTGCTATCAGCTTTCTAGCCTGGTATAAGCATCTGACTGTGGCTGTGATTGAGTTAGTATGACCCGTGGTATCTCCCACCAGCCCCAACACGCATACCCTGGGGTCCAGCTCTAATTTAACTTTAAATCTGCGGTTGATTGTCCTGACCACATCCGTCCAGTATCTTACCAATTTTGGACATCTCCAAACCATATGTATAAGATCCCCTGTCCTGCTACACCTAGGGCATCTATCGTCTGATCTACCCCCAAATCTATATAATCTTCTAGGGGTATAGTAAGCTCTATGTACGAGAAGTAGATGTGAGGCCTTCTGCGAGGGAGAGACGGACACCAACTGTCCCAGTTTCAATATTTTTTGCCATTGGACGTCCGACAGCTTTCCCACATCCGCCTCCCATCCCGCTCTGGGCCCAGCAGCCGCGCTTTGAGGCAGTATCTTGTCCACTAACTGTATGTACACAGCTCCAATCAGCCCCTTAGTATTTGTTGCTTTGACAACTTTATTGAGGAGAGGCGTTTTACTTTGCTCCATAGGGGAGGACCTAAATTGGGTACACAGCGCGTGCCTTATCTGCAAATATTTGTAGAATGTATTGTATGGGACACCAAATTCCGTTCTGAGATCCATAAAGGATTTCAGATTGCTATCAATATATAACTGCACCAACCTATGGATTCCATGGTTTTCCCAGACAGGATGCTTCTCTATAGCCCTTAGTTCCCCCAGAGATTCATTAGACCATATTGGCGAATATTCCGTAACGCCCCTGTACCCCATAATCCGCTTAACTGTCTGCCAGATTTTACTTACTAGTTTAGATGTTGGTAAATTTCTCTGGAGAGAGCCGGCCTCAAGTGCATCTACTAGGCACCTATGTGGGCTACCTTCCAGCATTATTTTATTGCTAGCACTTGGTTCGCTCAGGGATTCACAGCTCCCTAGGTGCTGCATCTGGGCATCCAGAAAGTATCCGTACAGATGGGGAATTGCTAATCCTCCCTCCCAGGTAGGGCGCTGTAGTGCCTGCAGTTTAATCCTGGCCTGCCAACAGGGGAACAACCAGAGGACCGACATGGCTTTGGTACGTGCAAGTGTCCCTAGGAGTCTCACCTTGTCTATAATGAATGACTGCTAAAAAAAATAGTAAAAAAGTATATGTGTGTGTCAAAAAGACCCTGCAAGTGCAGATAAACTTAATGCAATAAACCAGCAGTGAGTAAACGCTGGTATGGACTGGGGGACTGAAGGGACAGTAAAAATAATTTGTTACAAAGTGTGAAAATGTTTTGGCAAGTTGTGTGTAAGGTGCACTATAGATGAAAAAATGTAAGGTTTGAAGAGCAAATATACTGGAGTGTAAACTAAGCTGCTTTAAACGTCTCAACAACTTTATCTCTGACCTGTCTGGTGTGTTCCTTGGCCTTCATAATGCTGTTGATTTACTAAGGTTCTATAACAAACCTCTGAGGGCTTAACAGAACAGCTGTATTTATACTGAGATTAAATTACCAAATTATTAATTAGGTGACTTCTGAAGGCAATTGGTTCCACTAGATTTTAGTTAGAGGTATCAGAGTAAAGGGGACTGAATACAAATGCACGCCACACTTTTCAGATATTTATTTGTAAAAAAAAATTGAAAACCATTTATCATTTTCCTTCCACTTCACAATTATGTGCCACTTTGTGCTGGCCTATCACATAAAATCCCAATAAAATACATTTACGTTTTTGGTTGTAACATGACAAAATGTGGAAAATGTTAAGGGGGTATAAATACTTTTTCAAGGCACTGTATATTAAAAATAATAGTTATAATATAGACCTGGAGTAGGCAATATTTGAGAGCTAGAGCTCTACCTCCCCCACTGACATCAACAAGGGGGGGGGGGGCATTTCTTTAACTGTCACCAACATTGGGGCAGTATTCCTCCCCGTAATACTAAGGATGGGGCATTATTTACTCTCACTGATGTGAGAAACAGAGAAACATGTTCTATTTTCACTGGCCACAGTCCAGCCCCCCTAAAGTATGAAGGAGAGTAAACTGGCTGTTTGTTTAGAAACTTTGGAGACCCTTAATGTAGAGCAATGTGCAGGGATCAGTAGAGCAGTCAGTGGAGTCAAGTACAGTGGGTCAGTGGAGTCAAGTACAGGGGGCTCAGCCAGACCTGGTACTGGAGGTCAGGAGGGCACTGCTGTGGCAAATCTACTTATTCTGGCACGCTGTTCCCCACTGGCACTACTCTGTCTTCCATCCCACATGAAGTCACCAACAAGTACCTGGGATGGACTAGAGATTTTATAGCAACTTTCAGTCTAACAATCCTCTCCCCAAATCCTGGAGACCATACTCAATCATCTGATTGGGGACCAAGAAAAAAAGTTGACATATTCCCCTGTTCTCAGTTACCTTCCTAGCAACACCTTGGTGACAGGACAATGTAGCACACATGTTCAGCATTGAGGAGGCCACACTCATTTAAAATTGCTCACGGCTTTAATGTATTGCTGGATCCCGGCAATATAGATAAAAAAAATCTATGAAAAAAAAATCATTGTGGGTCCCCCCAGTCCATACCAGGCCCTAAGGGAAATTACTCCACGCCAAAATTAAAATAAATAAAAAACACAGCATGGGGTCCCCCCCAAAATCCATACCAGGCCCTTCGGGTCTGGTATGGATTTTGAGGGGAACTCCACGCCAAAATTTTTTAAAAAAATGGCGTGGGGGTCCCCCCAAAATCCATACCAGGCCCTTATCCAAGCAAGCAGCCATAGCAGGCCAGGAGGGGAGGAGCGAGCGAGCACCCCCCCTCCTGAACCATACCAGGCCGCTTGCCCTCAACATGGGGGGGTGGTTTGGGGTCCCCCCCAAAGAACCTTGTCTCCACGTTGATAGGGACAAGGGCCTCATCTCTACAACCCTTGCCCAGTGGTTGTGTTGGTCTGTGGACAGGGGGCTTATCAGAGTCTGGAAGCCCCCTTTAACAAAGGGGCCCCCAGATCCCGCCCATTCACCAAAAAAGTGTCAAAAAAGTAAAAATGACAGGAGACAGTTTTTGACAATTGCTTTATTAAAAAAAAAAAAAAAATCATCATCCCGCGATGTCCATCCATCTTCAATCACGACACCGACGGACCCGAAAAATAGAAAGAAAAAAAAGCTCCGCCTCGATGGGAGGCATCCCACAGACCGCTGTCTCCTGGCCTTTACAGCTGGTATATAGGCAAGGGCAGAGCCACCCGGTGACATAAACGGGTGACCCCACCCCCTCTGATGTCACGTGACGTCAGAGGGAATTGTCAAAAACTATCTTCTGTCCTTTTTACTTTTTGACAATATTTTTGGGTGAATGGGTATTCACATGGGGGGGAGGCTGGATCTGGGGGCCCCCTTGTTAAAGGGGGCTTCCAGATTCCGATAAGCCCCCTGCCCGCAGACCCCCACAACCACTGGGCAAGGGTTGTGGGGATGAGGCCCTTGTCCCCATCAACATGGGGACAAGGTGCTTTGGCAGAGAGCCCAAAGCACCCTCCCCATGTTCAGGGCAAGCGGCATAGTATGGTTCAGGAGGGGGGGCTCACACGTCCCACCCCTTTTCTGGCCTGCCATGGCTTCTTGCTCAGATAAGGGTCTGGTATGGATTTTGGGGGGGACCCCCACACCATTTTTTAAAATTTTGTCACGGGTGTTCCCCTTACCCATTTCATTACACTATGTTATATATACTACACTGCCTGCATTGACTGAATATAGAGTCTACACTAAATTTCTAGTCCACACTAAATGCAGAGTATTTATATATAAATTTGTTTATAAACGATCTGGAGGATGGGATAAACAGTTCAATCTCTGTATTTGCAGACGATACTAAGCTAAGCAGGGCAATAACTTCTCCGCAGGATGTGGAAACCTTGCAAAAAGACCTGAACAAATTAATGGGGTGGGCAAATACATGGCAAATGAGGTTCAATGTAGAAAAATGTAAAATAATGCATTTGGGTGGCAAAAATATGAATGCAATCTATACACTGGGGGGAGAACCTCTGGGGGAATCTAGGACGGAAAAGGACCTGGGGGTCCTAGTAGATGATAGGCTCAGCAATGGCATGCAATGCCAAGCTGCTGCTAATAAGGCAAACAGAATATTGGCATGTATTAAAAGGGGGATCAACTCCAGAGATAAAACGATAATTCTCCCGCTCTACAAGACTCTGGTCCGGCCGCACCTGGAGTATGCTGTCCAGTTCTGGGCACCAGTCCTCAGGAAGGATGTACTGGAAATGGAGCGAGTACAAAGAAGGGCAACAAAGCTAATAAAGGGTCTGGAGGATCTTAGTTATGAGGAAAGGTTGCGAGCGTTGAATTTATTCTCTCTGGAGAAGAGACGCTTGAGAGGGGATATGATTTCAATTTACAAATACTGTACTGGTGACCCCACAATAGGGATAAAACTTTTTCGCAGAAGAGAGTTTAATAAGACTCGGGGCCACTCATTACAATTAGAAGAAAAGAGGTTTAACCTTAAATTACGTAGAGGGTTCTTTACTGTAAGAGCGGTAAGGATGTGGAATTCCCTTCCACAGGCGGTGGTCTCAGCGGGGTGCATCGATAGCTTCAAGAAACTATTAGATAATCACCTGAATGACCGCAACATACAGGGATATGTAAGGTAATACTGACACATAATCACACACATAGGTTGGACTTGATGGACGTGTGTCTTTTTTCAACCTCACCTACTAAGTAACTATATATATATATATATACACACACACACACACACACACACACACTAGACTGTATATATATATATATATTAAATACACTGCCACTAACTAACCTACCTGCCTGCTAATCTATCTATCTCTGTCCACAGTCACACATTATACACAGCCGCTATGTAAGCAGCCTTACTGTATATAGTGTGGGGTGTGGACTTAGTCCCCCTGAGCCATGATTGGCCAAAGGCACCCTGCCTTTGGCCAATTATGGCTCTCGCAGCAGAGTGTGCTGTGATTGGGCAAAGCTTGCAGGTCACATGCATGCTTTGGCCAATCATCAGACATCAATGCACTGCGATCTCGCAGTGCATTATGGGGCGCTCGAGTTTGCCACGAACGCCCCATAATATTCACTGTTTGGCAAATGGGCGAACACCCGAGGTTCGAGTCGAACTTACGTTCAACTTGAACATCAAGCTCATCCCTAGTCACAAGGCTCCGGGTTGCTAGGCCAGAAGCATGAGGCCTATACTGGGAGCACCTGGCTGCTAGGCTGTCTGAGGCCTATCCAGGTTTGAGAGAAGCAGCGTGGGGTTGGGGCTTCAGGCTGAAAGTCCAACCAAGTTGCAGAGGTTCTCCCGCAACGTTGCCAGCAGTGAGGGAGAAGCAGTTGTCACAAGGGACGATCACTCCTGTCGCCAGGGGCAAGTGATGGTCAAGGCCAGTGGTAAAGGTCGCCAGCAAGGGACAACCATTCCTGTTATCAGAGACCAGTGTATGGAAGTCTGAAGAAGTACCAGAGCAGCCTTTTCGCCAGCCTCCCCAACTGTGGGAAGTGGGAAAGCAGAGTCCCAAGCCAGGGATCCAGCGGGTTAGCAGGGGTGACGCTTGAGGAACATACAGCTGGCTAGCTGTGGAAGAGCTCAGGGGATCCAGTGACGTCTGGGATCTTGAAGTCTAGTGAGAGACTGGGAGCTCAGTGAGTGAAGATCTACAGTAGGATACCGTGAGACGTAAGAGAAAATCTAAAACGGGTTACTGTGAGTTACGTGTATGGATCTTTATTGACTGTTCAAAGTTCAGTTGCCATAGGAGACAGCAGTTCTACAAATACAGTTGCTGCATCCAACTTAAAGGCCCTCTACCTGTATAGCTGTCTGCCTATCTCTTTTGTCTCGGAGTCTGCCAATTACTATTGTATCTGCCTAAGGGTGTCCTGGCCCCAACCCTCTCTCCCCAAGTTCTGTCTAAGAGACAATAAATCTCTTTTCTTGCATTCCAAAAAGTGACTGGCACCCATGTTTCCAACTTGCAATACACCCACCATGCCTAATAACCCACACTACAAGGAAGGATGTCAGCTCTCCCTGACTCTGGAGGTCACCATTAGGCCTTCGGAGGTCGGGGATGCCGCTACAGTACCAATCTTATGGCCATACACTGATCAAAATCTCTGCTGAAAAAGTTTCCTGCTGGGCCAGCTAAAGTTTGATCGGTGTGTGGGGCCCCCTATATTGAAAGAACATGTCGAAGGGACAAGTAGGAACATTTTCAATAGATCAGCAGCTGCAGCCAATGGGCCGCAACCACTGATCAGTATATTCTGAGAGCAGCGGGTGCCTTCAGTGGGGATGGAGGAATCTGTTAGTATAATCAGATTGTATAGTGTATGGCTGGTTTTATAAAGCCTTTAATCCTTTGTTGGTAGAGCTAAAGGAGATTGCACAGTCAGATTGTATAGTGTATGGTGAGTCTAATGTACACGCAGGGCCGATGCTACCACTAGGCAAACTAGGCAGCCGCCTAGGGCCCACTGCTGCTTAGGGCGCTCAGCCACTGGTGTTCCTACTCTCTTCTCTCTGCAGCAACAAAGTCTCAGCATCAGCAGGCAGCCACCGCTCTGTTCGCACATAGTGTCAGAGGCGCAGCGGCGGCGGAGGAGTGTGTCTGTGTCCCGACTCCCAAATGAATGGAAGCAAGCAAACATTCATTGATGGGCACTGGTAGGCTGCATTGATGGGTGCTGGTGAGGCCGCATTTGATGGGCGCTGGTGAGGCCGCATTTGATGGGCACTGGTGAGGCCACATTTGATGGGCACTGGTGAGGCCTCATTTGATGGGCACTGGTGAGGCCGCATTTGATGGGCGCTGGTGAGGCTGCATTTGATGGGTGCTTCATTTAAAAGGTGGAGTATACATGGGCAGAGCAAAGGGGGTGGAGTCAGGGGTGGAGCCAGGGGGGACAGCAAAATGAGGTTTCGCCTAGGGTGTCAAAAATTCTTCCACCAGCCCTGGGTACACACACTATAAGAAAATCGGGTCGAACGATCGTCCAATTTTCCTCGTTGTTTCACAGCAAATCGGTACCGATTACCAAAAATTTGTACAAAACTTCTCATACGACAAAGGCTTTTTTTTTTTTTTTTTCAGTTGTTTATTGTTTCTGATCATGCGCAATCCTTTACTGATTTTTCGATGAAAATCGGACGAAAGCGGTACAGAATAAACAAAAATCATTTGTTCTGTTCCCGTACAAGAAACATTTTTGAGTTTGTCCCTTCGGAAATTTTTGGACGATAAGTCGGAATTGGCTGTTGAAAGTTGTGTACACACTATACAAAAATGAAATGAAAGTTCCTCGGACGATTTTCTTACAGAAGATTTTCTTATAACAGAAGAGATCTTATTGGACCCCTTCTAGTTTGACAGCATTTGTGTACACCAAGTCGCGTATACGCAGCTCAGCCTACATTTACAGCACCGCACTGTGGCATGATGATGGGACCCCCATGCCCATGCGTGGGAGTGATGTCATCATGGCCAGGCCAACCATGTGGCTGAAGAGTTGAAAACCAGAAGGAAGTTTAGGAGAAGATTGCAGCACTCGTACCCAAAGGTAGCGCGCACAGCGCTGAAGGGGATCACTAACCAGGTAAGTCACCATAATGTGTGACTATGCCGTGCACACTAGCACATTATGGTGAAAAGCTCCTGCTGTCCAAGTGAGATTTTTTTTCCAGAGGTTTAATTCCGCTTTAAATAGCATTTAACTTTTTTTTTTACATAATTTTTATTGTTTTCTGGATAATTTGTACAAACAAGAGGTTATCTTACAGAATGTGTCAAATAACGCTTATATTGGAAGAATGGTAAATAAAGTATGTACGGTTCATCTGATAATAATTTGTACTATTAACAAAACAGTAATTGTCAAGCACGGATGAACAGTTGGACCATTTTACAGTTTAAAATTTTAACAATTCAGTAAAATGTTATCAAAATGAAAGCAGAGAAAAGTATTTGTTGGGCTTCCACCAAATTTTATATGCGCAAAGATAAGATTGCGTCTCTACTTGTCCGTAAACGTAACCCTCGCAAACATATGCAGTCCCTAAGGTCCGTTGCTCTAATGGTATGTATTCCCAGAACCCCTGTAAAGTGTTAGAGGCCTTTAGGAATTTTTATTCTTCTCTGTATAAAGCTCCGGTAGATGAAGATCCCCAGGCTTGTACTCAATACTTGGAGAGCATTTCCCTCCCTAAATTATCTGTGGCCCACAGAACACGTATGGAGGCCCCTTTCACGGCACGGGAGGTTCTGGTTGCTATTAAATCTACGAAAATTAGTTCTGCCCCGGGGCCCATTCCTTTTCCAGCTCTATATTATTGTAAGTTTCAGGATGCCCTAATCCCTCACTTGGTGGCACACTGTAACGCCATCCGGGGTGGAGCCTTCTTGGATTCCTCTTCTTATATGGCATACATATCAGTGGTTCCAAAACCTAAAAAGGATCCTGGAGAAGTTGACAATAATAGTCCCATTTCGCTTATTGACAACGATCTTAAAACGAAAGTCTTGGCCAATAGATTGTCATCCTTCATCGGTTCCTAAGGATCAGGTTGGCTTCATCCTGGGTCGCCAGGGGCCAGATCAGACCAGGAGAGCGATGAATATTATATCCCTTCTGCAATCGGGTTGGGCTGGGGGTCCCCCACAGGAAGGCCTTCTCTTGTCTGTCAATTTGCAGAAGGCATTTGACTCAGTCTTTTGGACATACATGTTTCAGGTCTTAGAGTCATGGGGCTTTGGCCCACTCTTCTTGCGAATTCTGGGTACAATATACTCTCAGCCCCAAGCTAATGTTAGACTAATGGGATACCATTCCGATCCCATGTCTATTAAATTGGGCGCGCGTCAGGGTTGGACTCCTGGGCACCTAGACTCCAGATTTCTTATAAGAGTGTGCTGAATGTTTCATTGATAGAGGCTAGCCTTAAAGTCATGACCAGATGGTACTTGGTTCCTACTCGCCTGGCCAGGATGTATGCTATGATTCATGAAGAGTATTTTTGAAATTGCAAACTGAGAGGCTCCATGATGGATATATGGTAGGAATGCCCTAAACTTTTTCTGGAATAGGGTGTTTTCCATGCTCTGGAAGCTGACTGGCTTGTCTATTTAACAACAGCCCAGTTTAGTGTTACTTAACGAGTTTCCACCTGAGTAGCCTCTTCCATTAAAGCAGCTGGTTTATTATCATTATCCTAGCTGCTATGATCGTTATTGCAGGGGCATGGAAGTCACCCTCCGTGTCATTTAGAAGGTTGAAACATAACATTTTTATGGATTATGATACATAAAAAGGTTACAAGTATTGTCAATGACCGTCAGTCCATCTTTGAACACACTTGGAACCTTGGGCAAAATATCTCCATGTTACTCTCTCTCAGGTCGCCAGCGCGGTAGGGTCTCCGGGCTCCACCTCCCCTTCACCTAGATCTTCCTTCTTTTTCTGGTCTCTCCCCTTCACTCTGACCTTTTCGCCCTCTCCCTTCCTCTTCTCTTTTTATTCATAGTGTTTAGTTTTTTTTTGCTCTTTACTTTTCTATGTGAATTTGGCTCGCAAGGGCTTGTTTTCAGTGCAAAACCTGGTATTTACTGGGATCATAGTTACATAGTTAGGTTGAAAAAAGACACAATATACCCAATTTTATACCCTCACTTGATCCAGAGGAAGGCAAAAAACCCCAGCAGAGCATGCTCCAATTTGCTACAGCAGGGGAAAAAATTCCTTCCTGATTCCCCAAGAGGCAATCGGATTTTCCCTGGATCAACTTTACCTATAAATGTTAGTACCCAGTTATATTATGTACATTTAGGAAAAGTATCCAGGCCTTTCTTAAAGCAATCTACTGAGCTGGCCAGAACCACCTCTGGAGGGAGTCTATTTCACATTTTCACAGCTCTTACTGTGAAGAAACCTTTGCGTATTTGGAGATGAAATCTCTTTTCCTCTAGACGTAAAGAGTGCCCCTCGTGTCCTCTGGGTTGACCGTAAAGAGAATAACTCAACACCAAGTTCACTATATGGACCCCTTATATATTTGAACATGTTGATCATATCCCCCCTTATTCTCCTCTTCTCAAGAGTGAATATATTCAGTTCCTCTAATCTTTCCTCATAGCTGATCTCCTCCATGCCTCTTATCAGTTTGGCTGCCCTTCTCTGCACTTTCTCCAGTTCCCCAATATCTTTTTTGAGAACTGGTGCCCAAAACTGAACTGCATATTCCAGATGAGGTCTTACTAATGAGTTGAACAGGGGCAACATTATATCTCTCTCTCTAGAGTCCATACCTCTCTTAATACAAGAAAGGACTTTGCTCGCAGCTTGGCATTGCATGCTATTATTGAGCTTATGATCTACCAAAACCCCCAGATTCTTCTCCACCACGGATTCCCCCATTACCCCCTAGCATGTATGATGCATGCATATTCTTAGCACCCAAGTGCATAACTTTACATTTCTCAACATTAAACCTCATCTGCCACATAGTCGCCCAATTAGACAGTGCATTGAGGTCGGCTTGTAAATTGGAGACTTCCTGTAAGGACGTTATTCCACTGCATAGCTTGGCGTCATCTGCAAAGACAGAAATGTTACTTTTGACCCCAGACCCTATATCATTTATAAAGATATTAAAAAGTAAGGGTCCCAGCACTGAACTTTGGGGTACACCAATGATAACCTTAGACCATTCAGAGTAAGAATCATTAACCATTACTCTCTGAATTCTGTCTTTTAGCCAGTTTTCTATCCATTTACAAACTGATCTTTCCACGCCTGTAGACTTTACCTTAAACATGAGCCGTGTGTGGGGAACTGTGTCGAACGCTTTTGCAAAATCCAAGTTTACCACGTCCACAACCACCCCTCTGTCCAAGGTTTTACTTACCTCTTCATAAAAAGAAATCAGGTTTGTCTGACTTCTGTCTTTCATGAATCCATGCTGTCTGTTGCTTAAAATGTTTTTTTCCAGCAAGAACTCTATGTGTCTTTTATTAAACGCTCCAGTATCCTCCCGACTATAGAAGTTAAACTAACAGGTCTATAGTTTCTTAGTAAAGACTTTGATCCCTTTTTAAATATAGGCACCACGTTCGCCCTGCGCCAATCCAGTAGCACTATTCCCTTCATTAATGAGTCCCTAAAAATTAGATACAATGGCTTTGAAACTACAGAGCTCAATTCTTTTAGGATCGGTGGGTGGATGCCATCAGGTCCAGGTGCTTTATCCACCTTTATTCTGTCTAAATAATTCTGGACCATATCACTTTTGAGCCATTGTGGATCATTCGGGGCTGTGTCACTACCACCCCCATTATGGACATAAGCTCCCCCATGATTCTTTGTATACACAGAGCTGAAAAAAGTATTTAATACATTTGCCTTCTATTTGTCCCCAGTCACCCACTCTAGATTATTTTGTAAAGGGCCTACATGCTCAGACCTGACCTTTTTACTATTAATATATTTGAAGAATTTTTTGGGGTTTGTCCTACTATCTTTTGCAATCTGTCGTTCATTTTGAATTTTTGCATCCTTGATTTCTACATGTAATAACATTCCTAAGATGTTATCTTATGTGATAGGTTTTTCTGCTACTTCAAGTCATGGACCTATTATTTTATTTGTTGCCACATTTGATTTCAGTGGTAAGTTTTTTCATAATGGGATTTCTGGACTGAAATTAATCTCTGAAGGATTATCTTCTGGTGCTGCAAATTTGTATTTTGTACTATGTTGCCTGGCACTGCAATGCCCACTTGTTATTCGATTTTGCTTTGCTATAAATAAAAAACTTTTTTTGAAAGTTAAAATGTTTTCAAAATATTTCTTGCTTTTTTAAAACGGTATTGTGTTTTATCTAAAACAAATAAACAAAAGTTATCTTTTATCTCTACAGCATAAGTACTAATACATAAAATATAATGAAAAGATAGTCATGTATTGATATTGAATATCGACTGTCCATGTCTAGTGCATATGTAAAGGTGCAAGACTGAAGCAACAGCGCCACCTATGGAGCGAGACTGTATACTTAAAATGTTTAGCAAATAGTTACAGTACATACTCGGGTTTGAAAAAAAAAAAAGTCCATCAAGTTAAACCAGCTGAAAAAAAAATTATTAATTAAAAAATTGAAAACCTCCACATACAGGACCCTATACCCACAAGTGATTCACAGGAAGCAAAAAAAAAAAAAAAAAAAACCTCTCTATAAAAGCTTAATCTGATTTGCTCCACTAGGTGGGAAAAAAAAAATCTTTTCTGATCCCCTAAGGCTGTGGCCACCAACCTATGTCCCATGTACCACATACAGTTTGATACAAGATTCTATCCAGTCCAAAGCTAGGTTCAGTGGCCTATCCTCAATGTACACTGCATTGTGGATTAAGTTCAGCAGAGACTGCCTATAGTCTCCATTTCTGAGGCAAGAGGAGACTCTGGTGGGGACCCCGAGGCAAGGGGGGGGGGGGGACTCTGGTGGGGACCCCGAGGCAAGGGGGGGGGGGGACTCTGGTGGGGACCCCGAGGCAAGGGGGGGGGGGGACTCTGGTGGGGACCCCGAGGCAAGGGGGGGGGGGGACTCTGGTGGGGACCCCGAGGCAAGGGGGGGGGGACTCTGGTGGGGACCCCGAGGCAAGGGGGGGGGACTCTGGTGGGGACCCCGAGGCAAGGGGGGGGGACTCTGGTGGGGACCCCGAGGCAAGGGGGGGGGACTCTGGTGGGGACCCCGAGGCAAGGGGGGGGGACTCTGGTGGGGACCCCGAGGCAAGGGGGGGGGACTCTGGTGGGGACCCCGAGGCAAGGGGGGGGACTCTGGTGGGGACCCCGAGGCAAGGGGGGGGGACTCTGGTGGGGACCCCGAGGCAAGGGGGGGGGGACTCTGGTGGGGACCCCGAGGCAAGGGGGGGGGGACTCTGGTGGGGACCCCGAGGCAAGGGGGGGGGGACTCTGGTGGGGACCCCGAGGCAAGGGGGGGGGGACTCTGGTGGGGACCCCGAGGCAAGGGGGGGGGGACTCTGGTGGGGACCCCGAGGCAAGGGGGGGGGGACTCTGGTGGGGACCCCGAGGCAAGGGGGGGGGACTCTGGTGGGGACCCCGAGGCAAGGGGGGGGGGGACTCTGGTGGGGACCCCGAGGCAAGGGGGGGGGGGACTCTGGTGGGGACCCCGAGGCAAGGGGGGGGGGGACTCTGGTGGGGACCCCGAGGCAAGGGGGGGGGGACTCTGGTGGGGACCCCGAGGCAAGGGGGGGGGGACTCTGGTGGGGACCCCGAGGCAAGGGGGGGGGACTCTGGTGGGGACCCCGAGGCAAGGGGGGGGGACTCTGGTGGGGACCCCGAGGCAAGGAGGGAAGGACTCTGGTGGGGACCCTGAGGCAAGGAGGAGGAGGGGACTGGACTCTGGTGGAGACCCCAAGGCAAGGTTCTTTTTCTTTTTGGACCACAGATAATTGTAAAATATTTGCTGTAGTCCCTAGAATGAAAAGTTTGGGATCCTTGCCCTAAGGCAATTGGATATTCCCTGGATTAACAAATTACTGGTATTATCCAGAAATGTTAATAGCTAGTTATATTAAAAATAATAGTTATATTATAGACCAGGATTATGCAATATTTGAGAGGTGGAGATCTACAACACAGCTAGACAACATGGAAGAAACCAAAGATCACCAGGGTAGCATGAAGAATTCTTAGAAAAATCTAATAAAACAAATGTCACTAATGTGTTTCTTCTTCACTGATAGGGCGTCCTGATTATCAGTGTAAAAACGGTGTTCTGACAGCCTTGCTGGTTATCGGCACTCCTTTCCTCACACAGACACAATGCGTGAGGAAAGGACTGCCGATAACCAGCTAGTCTATTTACGTGTAATCAGCTGTGATTGGACACAACTGCTCACATGGTAACGGGCCACTGTGATTGGCCCTTTACCCTGATCTGTAATCAGCTGTGTCCGAAGGTCACAGGGTGCACCCAATGCGCGCCGCAGGGGGCAGGATTCTGGGAGGACGTCTATGGACACCCTCCCAGGACTATAGTACTATGCTGTATAGTGCGGTACTAAAGTGGTTAAAACAGGACCTTACAGCCTGTACAATGTGAAGGCTCTTTCTATGATATGCACAGTAAGGGCTCATTCACACGGGGGTCTAAAATGCTACATTTTGATGCATACAGTGTATAGTTGGCATGCATCTAAATATAAATTTATAGGCCATCTATAAATGAAAATGTAGTCCATAGTGGTGTAAAAAACTAAAAAAATACCCCATTAGGACATAACTGCATCCTTGTGCAATGCAGTGTACACATAAATTCACCGGATGTTGGGGAATGTGTTTTTTTTTTAGCAAAAGACTTTGGAGGTTTCTTCTGCAGAAACACTCTAGCGCTATTTTTTTGGGGCTGTAGGACTTTAGTTCTGCTTTAAGACATTTTAGGCAACTTCAGTTTCAGGTAACCCCTTCCTATCTGCCTCAGTATCCCTTTCAAAAGTTCTAATTGCTGAGGGGCAGGAAGGATCGACTGATCACATATGTCGCAGTGCTCACATGATCAAGAGTCCATCCCACTAGCGATCACAACTCGGTCTCTGCTGGGAACACACTCTCCGCATAGAACCATCGGCCACCCAGCGACACATATATACGGGCGTTAAAGTCCACCATTTCGCACATGTGTTAGGCAGTTGTAAAGGGGTTAAAGCTTATGAATAGAGGTATTCATACACCTGAAGAGTATTTAAAATTACAATTAACCACTTACAGACCAGAAGATTTTCCCCCTTAATGACCAGGCCATTTTTTGCGATACAGCACTGCGTCACTTTAACTGACAAAACTGTACCCAAACAAAATGGGCATTCTTTTTCCCCACAACTAGAACTTTCTTTTGGTGGTATTTGATTACCTCTGCGTTTTTATTTTTTTTTGCGCTATAAACAAGCACAAAAAAAGCCACAATTTTGAAAAAACCTAATATTTTTTACTTTTTGTTATAATAAAATATAAAAAAAAAAATTAAGAAAAAAAAACAAAAATTTCATCATCAGTTTAGGCCAATATGCATTCTACTACATATTAAAAAAAAAAAAAATGCAAGAGTATATTGATTGGTTTGCGCAAAAGTTGTAGCGTCTACAAAATAGGGGATACATTTATGGCATTTTAATTATTTATTAATTTTTTATTTTTACTAGTAATGGCGGTGATAAGCAATTTTGGTATTTGTTGGACCTGTCCAGTAAAATGGCCTGTATGGGGTCACTAATGTCCATACTCCCCCACCCAAAGTGCTGCAGCTGGGCCGCCAAGAGGTACATACGGGGCGAGCGCACAGCCAGGCCTCCCTCGTCCTTGGGTAGCTGAAGACTAGTTAACCTAATCCTGGGTTGTTTACCTTTCCATATTAATGTGCTAAAAAGGGAAATCTATCTTTTTGAAGCTATTCAGTGGTATCCAGATGGGTGAATTGTGTACAACGTACAGCCGTTGGAGGGCCCCAAATCATTTTAGCCAGACTCGCGCGACCCACCACAGACAGTGGGAGCTTACACCAAGTCTTGCTTTTAGTCTTGAATTTTTCCAATAAAGGTTGCAAGTAATATTTTAAAAGTAGTCTTGTACCCTGGGATGTACCCAAACTCCTAGATATTTGAACGCTGATACTACTTTTATTTGATGGGCACATGGAGGTAGAGCAATCGATTGGCCATCTAGTGGGAAAAGCACCGATTTATCCCAATTAATCACAAATCCAGAAAAGGACCCAAAAAAACTGATAGTGAACATTAGGGAAGAAAGAGAGCGTCCAGCATCCCCCAAAAACAACAAAGCGTCGGCCACGTAAAATCTATTTTATCCTGCACCTGCCCCCTCTTAAGTGATCAGTGATTTTTCGCGGGACTGCGACATTGTGGCGGACAGATCGGACACTTTTTTGGGACCATTGACATTCATACAGTGATCAGAGCTAAAAATAGCCAGATTACTGTGTAAATGTCACTGGCAAGGAAGGGGTTAACACTAGGGGACGATCAAGGGGTTAAGTGTTCCCTAGGGAGGTGTTTCCAACTGTAAGGGGAGGGGACTGACTGGAGGAGGAAAGAGATCACTGTTCCCAATCACTAGGAACAGCAGATCTCTCTAACTCCCTGTCAGGGATCTGTCTGATTACATTGACAGATCCCCATTCTGGCTCTAGTTCCCGTGAACGCGGTTGGCCGGCTGACATCACGGCCGACGGCCATGCACATGGGGTTCCCCGCTATACAGCGGGCGGCGCGCACTTGCTGCGGCTCCTTAAAAAGGAAGCCGACGTACACCTACGGCGATTTGCGGGAATGTGCCGACCTGCTGCCGTATAACAACAGTGGCTGGATGGCAAGTGGTTAAAATACAAAATATCCGAATAAAAATTCCCATTACTTTTTTTTTTTTTTTTTTTTTTTAACATTGTCAATACAATTCTGCAATCACATTGCAGGCGGTGCAGCATTCATGATATGCAAGAATGACGTTCCACATACATCTTAAAGCGGACCTTCAGTCATTTTTTTCAGCTTTCTATTTATTAAAGCTTCAGCCCTTGTTGTTTTAACTTTGGATAGTAAAACATTTTTTTTTCTGCCAGCAAATGCCTTACAGCCCACTTCCTGTTTCTTGTCTGGTAAAAAGCCTAGGCTTATGACATCACGCACAGCTCTCTCTCTCACGGTATATATAAAATAATATGCAAAGTGGTTGGAGGGAAGCTTCAGAACGGCAAAAGATGTTTTTATTACAAATTATGTGAGCAGACTGCAGTTCTTCTCTAAATAGGTGTGCAACCCCTCTAAAGGCCCTTTTACACTGATCATTTTTTTTTCCATTTTTGTCCTACAAATAGCAGAAGAAAAATGCATGATCATTAATTCCTAGGAAACTCTTCACACCAGTCAGTTGTGGCTTTAGAAGTCCTCTATACTGCATTTTTGATGTGGTAAAGAGGAGGGGGAAGAAAGAAAGAAAAAAAAAAAAAAAAAAAAAGCACCTCTTTCTGTTGAAATTATTGGAAAACAAATGAGGCAAAAACACACGTGTTCTTGTGGTTATTTAGTCCCACGTCCTTTCTTTACAGTTGCGAAACGCACGTATTTGTGTTTTTCCTGCTTTTTACAATAGAGCAGTGTGAAATCAGCCTAAATCATCACTGGCCAATCAACTGTTTTCCCAAGTCACATAATACATTACTTGTAAATCAACTGTGTGTCGAGGCGTTTCAAGTGTTTGTTCTATGAAATGTGCATCTGGAAAGGTCCAATTCTTGGGAGTACATATGGAGGAGGAGTGAGCATTCAAATATCCCCATGGACGTGGTATCCTACATCATGAAGGAACAGTCAAAGCAACTTCATGAAAAAGCAAAATAAAAAGCACAATAAAAAACTGCAGATGAATTAAATTGCTGGGAGTAATGGGGGGGGGGGGGGGGGGGGGAGAATCTTCCAATGGGGACACTAGTTCTGGTGACTTGGGGGTCCCCAAGGAATTCCCTTAATTTGAACAAATTTCCTCTCATTTCCTGTTTGGCTATGGGACAGGAAGTGAAGAGAAATCGCCAAAATGGAACACAGATGGAGAAAAAAAAAAAATCCAACAGGGATCATAACCCTCGCTTACTTTATCCAAAATTTAAAAAAAATAAAATTTTTTGCCTATTATAGTTCTATTTTAAGCTGGCCATACATTGATCTTTTTTTTTTCAAATTGGCTGTTTGAAAAAAAAAAAAAAAGACAAACCTATTCCTCCATCCACACATTTAAGGAGGATGGGGGAATCCTCCCCGCTGCGCTATTTATTGTATTAGAACAGTGGGGACTCCTGCTGAACCGGCCAAATTTCGATCCATCTCTGGCCAGTTTTAGAGAACTGTTACATCCATATTTAAGACAAGAACAAAGTATTGAAGAGCTGTAAATCAGCCAAGTCCAGGCTATCCACAGAAAGTAAATCACCATGCAAAAAGGAGACTAGTGAGGGAGGTCACCCAATTGACATGATGGCGGTGTATGCATATGCAAGCATTTTATTTTTATTCATTGTAATTAGAGTCACTTTGCAAATAATTGTTTTCACTTTAAAGTGGTTGTAAACCCTGTAACACCACTTTTATCTACAGGTAACCCTATAATAAGGCTTACCTGTAGGTACTGTAAATATCTCCTAAACCTGCACGGTTTAGGAGATATTTACCATATACGCTTGCGCCATCATTGGCGCATGCGCTGTGAGGAAACGGACCTTGGTGCCGTTTCTTCACTAGCAAGTGCTGTGACTGATGGCTCCCGCGCATGCGACGTCACACGACTCCGTCCAGTCACAGAGCCGAAGTCCGGGGCCCCAGTAGGAAGAGGGGCGAAGATGGATGCGCCCACCAGCGGGGACATCGTGGGTTTTCGTTTGCAGTAGGGATGCACCGATACCATTTTTTTACTGATTCTTTTTTTTTTAGTACTCGCCGATACCTACCGCCACTGTTTTGTTTTAACTTCAGCTGTCAGCAATGGTACAAAGCATTGAAAAGTTATTTACAAATGAAAAGTACTAGTTACTTACCGGTAACTGTCTTTCTGGGAAATCTTCCAGGACGGCACACCTGAGAGATGAGAGGCTCCTCCCCACAGGAAACACAATCAATCAACAGCTGTTTTAAGTCCACACCCTTCCCCCTGATCCTCAGTTTGCAGAGAAGTAACTCCTGAACCTGGTTCACAAGGGAAATCATTCCTCATAGGCACTCACCTTCTAGTGTTCTAAAATTTTCCCTCCTCCAACGGGTGGGAAGTAGGCCTGCCGTCCTGGAAGATTTCCCAGAAAGACAGTTACCGGTAAGTAACTAGTACTTTTCTCAAGTCATCTTCCAGGACGGCACACCTGAGAGGATAATCAAGTACCTCAGGCCTACCTTAGGGTGGGACCACTGCAAGACTCTTGGCGAACCTCGGTTCTGCAGCAAGCTTTACCTTTACTCCATATGCTTGATGAAGGTATCTTAGCTGGATCATGTGGCTGATCTGCCGGTCTACTCCACCGGTGTCCCTGCCTTCTCTTTTTCGGATGCAGGATCTAGGTGGAGTGGGCTCTTAAAGATGGAATCAGAAAACATGTTAAACTTGTAGGTTATCAATGTTGCCTGTCACACATCTACCAACAATGGCCTATTCTGCCTATAGGTGCTGTTTAGAACCACTAAAAAGATTAATCTGAGACCTGTGTTGTAAGACAAGGACACTACATTGATCCATAAGGGGGCCTGTCTTAACACAACCCTGTCCAGGGAAATAAAACTGCCAAAAAAGGGGGGCCCCTGACAGACAACCCCTTTTTGTTCATTTTTAGCTTTACGTCAGCAAAGACTGAAGGGAAACCTACTTAAAGGAAATAGATTAACAAAAACTTAATCCCTGGGTTTAAGGCATGCCTAATCTATAGTTTTACTTACGCCTGAGAGCCTACTCAGGAGATTAACATCTATAGCAGGAGAAGAACACTCATATTGCTAAATCTAGTTTTGCTAGAAGGGCAAAATGAAGGCCATGCACCGAGCTGTAACCTATTTGGTCGGGTATACATGTTTATACTTCATCTTCAGGCCATAAAACTCCTCTGAACCGAACTTCCTAAGTTCTTATTAAACAGGGCGATTCATTATCGCCTTCCTCCAGTGACCCATAACTCTACTGGGCTTCAACCCTAGGAAATGGCTCTGGCATCCCTGAATGTAAGGGGTCGAGGCTTTCTGACATGTGACATCTGCACCAGAACTCCTGGCCCTTTCACGGAAGAGAAGGCTGAAATACAAAAAGGTGATACATGTATTATTAATATCACAAATAAAAAAAATCATAGATTGTGGACATAGCACAATAGATTTAGACAGAAAGGACACAAGCATAGACATCAATGTTGTGTATCTGAGTGTGACTAGCTAAACCAAAATATCAAATATGGGAAGAGACCCAAATCTGAACCTCACAGTCTGGTTTTCTGATGTGCGGCCAATATGTAAGCATTAAGACACAAACACACTTTAAATGCTGTGCATTTCTGAAGTGCAGCTAGCTAGGTCATAACTGGTAAATACAGAAAGGACGGGAACCCCCTTTTTCAGTGGTGTTTTACTGATGTACAGCAAAACAAGGCTATAAAGAGAAGACAGAAAGACCCAAACTTCTATGTTGCATATTTATGACGAACCACCAAGTACAGTTATAAGACAATCCTTCCTGTTATGCAGTTACATAGAACCAACAGAGAAAGAACACAAGCAACCTACAGCATTGTGTTTTTCTGAAGTGCCATAAGGTAAGGCAATATGAAACAGAAAGCACCAACAAGCTTCAATGTTGAGTACTTCTGCTGTGCAGCAACATAAAAACAAACAACAGACAGCCTTTACAGCTGCGATCTTTCTGGTCTACTGCAAAATAAGGCAATAACTCCACAATGAGTATTCCTGCAGCATTGCAAAACCTGAACCAGAAGGGACAGATAAGCTTAGGGTTCCCACACCCGTGCGACCCAACCTGCCACTTGGGACTGCAAGACGTAAGAGAAGTCATACTATGGCTTCCAAAGGGTATCATTCGTGACTGTGCGACTCCAGGTCGCAGCGTATCCAGCAATCCCTGCTTAGGGAACCACAGACCTCAAGATTACACAGGTCGCAGGAAAAGCAGTTTTCGGGTCGAACAAACAAGGGGTCCCCATGCTCTGGCTCCCTGGAGGAGTGCAGCCAACAACCCCCTACTGTGTATACCTAAGAAACAGCAAGGAAGATCAATGAGAAACACCACTTACTGCTGTGCCTTTCTGATATACGGACGATAAGTCAGTAAATATAGGACATACAGGACACAAACAATGTTCAATCTTTGTGTATGTCTGATGTGTAGCATATACCAATACTGAGCAGAGATGTCATTACCCTCAATGTGTCTCCCTGCTGAGCAGCAAAAACAAATCAGAAAAAGACAAACAACCTTCACTGTTGTGTCCTTTCTGATATGCAGCCAATAAGGCAGTAAACCTTCAATTTTGTATGTGTCTGATGTGCAACAACAATCTTGAATAGAGATAGCACATCCATATTCAAGTGATTTGGCATGTGACTCAACATGTCAAATCGCATGCCTAAAATTGGCAGCCATTGCCGTTAATAGCACTGTCTGAATTAGCCCGGGCCACTTTGTGGTGCTGCACTGATTACCAATGGCAGTATGTGTACTACCCCTGGCACAGGTTTAATTTTGTATTTTCCAACAAAATCAGGACCATCCGTCATCACTGCTGCCTTTCTGATAAGCAACCAATAAGGCAGTAATACAGGACCCACAGACAGACCTCAATCTTGTATATCTCTGATGTGCAATAATATAACAGTTCTGAATAGAGATAGCACATCCATATTGAAGTGATTTGGCATGCAACTCAACATGTCAAAATCGCATGCCTAAAATCGGCAGCCATTGCTGTTAATAGCGCTGTCTGAATCAGCACGTCACTTTGTGGTGCTGCACCGATTACCAATGGCAGTATGTGTACTACCCATGGCACAGGTTCAATTTGTATTTTCCAACAAAATCAGGACCATCCATCTTCACTGCTACCTTTCTGATAAGCAACCAATAAGGCAGTAATACAGGACCCACAGACAAACTTCAATCGTGTATATCTCTAATGTGCAACAATCTAACAATTCTGAATAGAGATAGCACATCCATATTGAAGCGATTTGGCATGCGACTCACATGTCAAATCGCATGCCTAAAATCGGCAGCTATTGCCGTTAATAGCACTGTCTGAATCAGCACGACGCCACCTTGTGGTGCTGTACCGATTACCAAAGGCAGTATATGTACTACCCCTGCCATCAATCTTTCCTGCTGCCTTTCTGATAAGCAACCAATAAGGCAGTAATACAGGGCACAAAAACCCCACAGACAGACCCCAATCTTGTGTAGGTCTGATGTGCAGCAATATAACAATTATGAGCAGAAATGTCATCACCAGACTCAATGATGTGCGTTTCTGGCGTGCGGCACAAAACCAGAAAGTACAGACCACCTTCCCTGTTGTATTTTCTGATCTGTAGCCAAACAAAGCAGTACCTTTAGGATATAAAGGACACCCAACAAGCTTCAGCAGAGAGGTCACAAATCTCAATGTGTACTTTAGTTGTGCCACCAAACACCCCAGCAAGGACAAACCTTCACTACTGAGGTCTACTGGTGAGCAGCCAAGGAGGAGTCATGGTGTATCCCTTTATGAAATAACCAAACAGGAGCAAATTATTTCATAGGCATAGCCTGGGCTGTAGATACTAATCCTTCACCACCAGTGAAGGAACCAATCCTAAAATGGTTGGACACCTTACTATAGGAGCTGTTGTCCTACCTGACCTCCGTAGATTGAGCAAACGCTAGCCAGCTCATACACGGGTGGGGCTGATCAGTAACTAAAGTCTCAATGAGCCCAGCCCTAGAGACCAATACAAGACCTCTAAAAAGGGTGGTTACCAATTTAGCCTGGAGGTAAATAGCCACCTGCAGCCCTTAAAGAAGCAATCATATAGCCATCTAGCTCTTGCATATGTTTGCACAGAAAATCCTTAATCAAAGGCTATAGGAAAAACGATTTATGGTAAATCGCTTTTAGATCTGTCACTGAGTGGACTGTAGCCCAAACCAACAAAAAGGTTTTTCTTACCCCCTGCATTAAAATATAACCACAATGTAAGAGTGGAGTGGAAGGTTGGAGCTTATGAAAAGTTACCCATAGCAAGCAACCCCCAAAAAGAGGATCTGTCACAAGGGAACCCCTACTGTGCCACACAGAAGCTTGGTCCCTGCCACATTGTTGAAATTTAGGTCAGCTTTTAAGCATCTTGGACCAACTTTAAGCAGATTCCTAGCAGCTGGGCTAATAGGGCCAGATAACCTAGTGCACCTGCTGAGCAAGGGAGCTTACTCCTGAATCCTTCAACCATTGCACCATTAATAACTTGTTCAGTGGTATACCTGGCCAGTAAGGAACTCTTTGTTCTACCAGGTCACCCTCTTTGCTGTATTCACCCCTACTAATGTACCACAACCGGGTATGTAGGGAGAGGCTGGCAACCTACTGTTGTGATAACCAGTGTCTCTGCTATAAGAGGAAGCTGTGGCTGGTGGTTTTTAGCAGTAGCTTCTGGACTATTTTGTTATGGAGACCCCAGGTCCTGCACTGCACCACTCAGTAAACACAGGTGGAAGGGGAAAAAATGCCTTACCTACCTCTTTCCCATCTGAGGTGGTTTAGGCACACTCGCTCCTCTGCATCACTTGTCCACCATACAGCATCTCTGATGTAGGAGGGAGCTGTGGCTGGTGTCTTTAGCAAAAGCTTCTGGGCTATTTGAATCCAGACCCCAGGGGAGATTATCTCAAATGCCCAGAAACCATCTGGCTGGGATTGGGGATTTTTGACTCACCGTTGTCGTCTTCCCCTTTTGCCACAGCCACCGGGCTTGCTTTTCCATCCTTATGGTCCACACGCAAGGAGGATAGCCGCCAAAGTGCCCCCCCCCCCACAACTGCTGTCCCTTTAGGGAGCTGCAAGGTTAGGCTGTGTCCTGCTCTGTCCAGTCAGTATATACACATGGGGGGGGGGGGCAATGCCGTACGTTCCTCATTCCCATGAGGTGGT
This sequence comes from Aquarana catesbeiana, assembly GCF_042186555.1. Lineage (NCBI taxonomy): Eukaryota > Metazoa > Chordata > Amphibia > Anura > Ranidae > Aquarana > Aquarana catesbeiana. The sequence goes on along the minus strand of NC_133326.1, from coordinate 52,988,041 downwards.
TTAGGCAGACATTCACCATAGTAAACTGGTGCCTCCTCGAAAGGAGGATGTGGGCGCCTGCTGACTCTCAGCCTTCCCTTCTGGGTAAGAACACGGGTCGTTCAGGCGGTGCCCTCGCCAGCAGCCCACGCAAGCTACCAGGGACCCAGGAGTCAGGGGATACGATCCCCCTGGAAAGAACCGACGGCCAGCACCCCTGTCTGAACGGACGTCCGGACAGGTAAGGGGGGGAGACAGGATAAAGGCCCCTGAAGTTCTGGGGACACCACTGTACCCAGGGGCCTTGAGCTCTCAGGGGGGGCTTTCCCAGTTTCTGCTGCCCCCCCTGAGGAAAGGATAGGGGAACCCCCCGGGAAGGATAAATATATCCCGCCAGACCCAGAGGCTTCCCAGGCATTTGGTCCGGCTCCCAGGGGGAGACCACCAGCCCCAGGCTTCGGTCATTTGGAAAAAAACAAACAGTTTCGCCGTGTAGGAGAAACACAATCCAAAACTGAGGATCAGGGGGAAGGGTGTGGACTTAAAACAGCTGTTGATTGATTGTGTTTCCTGTGGGGAGGAGCCTCTCATCTCTCAGGTGTGCCGTCCTGGAAGATGACTTAAGAAATAGATTTTTTTTTTTTAATTTAGCGCTTTTTCAATGTGAAATGTGTAAATATGTTTTAATTGTTTACCGTTTAAAAAAAAAAAAAAAGCAGGAAAGTATTAAATGGAGGAGAATAGGGAGTTAATTAAGGCTGATTAGAGTAAATTTGGGGTTATTAAGGGGTTAAACGGAGGAACATTTGTTCATCCCTTTGATCTGCAGATGAAGAAAAGATACAAAAAGAAACAATGTTTTTTATTTTAGCGTTTCAGGGCTGAGCAATGTTTTTTTTTTTTTTTTTGACAGCTCCAATTACCGGATTTCAACACAGGGGAGACCCACTGACAGCTCAAAGAACCGGAGTCTGAAAGTATCGGTTTCAGGTATCGGTGCATTTGTACGAGTACCGATACTTGTGCAAATACTCGGTATTGGCACCGATACTAGTATCGGTGCAACCCTAGTTTGCAGGTAAGTGCCACATAATGGGCTAGTATAGCCCATTTTGCTTTTACTTTGCAGGGGAGAAAAACAGGACATAAAACTCATTAGGGTTTACCATATATACTCGAGTATAAGTCGAGTTTTTCAGCACATTTTTTTGTGCTGAAAGTGCCCCCCTCGACTTATACTTGAGTCAAGCACTTTTCTGCAGCAAAAAATTTCATTTTCCGAACCGACTTTGGGGCCCCGTACCTCAGGGCTACTTGGTGCTAGGAACCCCAAATTTGGTGTGCAAACCCAGTGGAACTGGTACCATACCATATCCAAAGATGGAGTTCCTAGCACCAAGTGGCCCCGAGATATGGGGCCCCAAACCCGGTTCGGAAAATGTCATTCTTTGCTACAGAAAAGTGCTTGACATTTTCTGAACCAATTTTTGGGGCCCTGTATCTCGGGGCCACTTGGTGCTAGAAACCCAAGCTTTGGATATGTTATGGTGCTAGTTCCACTGGGTTTGCACACCAAATTTGGGGTTCTTAGCACTAAGTGGCCCCAAGATACGGGGCCCCAAATTCGGTCAACTGTGTCCATCTGCAGCAATGTCATTTTGGGACCCTTTGGGTTCAGAGACCCCAGCTAGGGGGCATCTAGGAACCCTTAACTACCGAGTTTGAAGTTCAGGGGACCTATGGCTGCAAATGGGCACAGTGAGGCTGCAAATGGGCATTGTTGACCCTCTTTTCCACTTACAGTAGCTGTGCATTTCTCACCCTCGTCTTATACTCGGGTCAATAAGTTTTTCCCATTTTTTTGTGGTAAATTAGGGCCTCGACTTATACTCGGAAAGACTTATACTCGAGTATATACGGTACTTCCTCTTTAAAGAGAACATTTCCGTTGATCAATGTCAACCCTGGAGTTACAACCCTGTGTGGCAGAGACTATGCCTAAATCTGTGGCCCAAGAGGAAAAAACATTCACAGCCTTTTGCGAGTATGACAAAAAGAAAGACACTTAACTAAAATGCACATGACAACTCACCAAACAGTTGGCAAAAGGTATATGGGAAAGTTATTTTTAAAGCGGAGTTCCACACAAAAATGGAACTTCCGCTTTTCGGAACCCTCCCCCCCTCCGGTGTCACATTTGGCACCTTTCAGGGGGGAGGGGGGTGCAGATACCTGTCTAAGACAGGTATTTGCACCCACTTCCGGCATAGACTCCCATGGGAGTCTATGCCTCTTCCCGTCCCTTCGCGCTGTCTCCTGGGAAACACACAGCTCCCAGGAGAGAGCGGGGACCAATTACGATGCGCAGCGCGACACGCGCAGTAGGGAACCGGGAAGTGAAGCCGCAACGCTTCACTTCCTGATTCCCTCACCTAGGATGGCGGCGGCAGCTGCCGAGAACCGAGCGTGTTCTCGGCTTCGCCTGCCGGCCTTCGCTGGACCCTGGGACAGGTAAGTGGCCATGTATTAAAAGTCAGCAGCTGCAGTATTTGTAGCTGCTGGCTTTTAATATTTATTTTTTTTTGGCGGTGTGGGTGGACCCCCGTTTTAAGAGGTTTCTATGTCCAATGAGCCCAAAATTGACCTTTTTGGCCATCAGACTAAATGCAATGTTTGGCTTAACCACTTAAGGACCAGCCTCGTTTTGGATTTTAGGTGTTTACATGTTTAAAACAGGTTTTTTTGCTAGAAAATTACTTAGAATCCCCAAACATTATATATTTTTTTTTCTAACACCCTAGAGAATAAAATGGCGGTCATTGAAATACTTTTTTTTTGCACCGTATTTGCGAAGCGGTCTTATAAGCACACTTTTTTTGGAAAAAATTCACTTTTTTGAATAAAAAAATAAAGACAATGTTACGCCAAGTAAATTCATACCCAACATGTCACGCTTCAAAATTGCGCCCGTTGGTGGAATGGCGTCAAACATTTACCCTTAAAAATCTCCATAGGCGACGTTTAAAAAATTCTACAGGTTGCATGTTTTGCGCTACAGAGGAGGTCTGGGGCTAGAATTATTGCTCTCACTCTACCGGTCACGGCGATACCTCACATGTGTGGTTTGACCACCGTTTTCATATGGGGGGGGAATTATTTTTATTATTTATTTTACAATATTTTATTTATTTTTACACTGTTTAAAAAAAAAAAAAAAAAAATGGTGTCACTTTTATTCCTATTACAAGGAATGTAAACATCCCTTGTAATAGAAAAAAGCATAAGTCCTCTTAAATAAGAGATCTGGGGTCAAAAAGTCCTCAGATCTCATATTTGGACTAAAATGCAAAAAAAAAAAAAAAAAAAAATATGCCTTTAAGAATAGTGGGCGGAGCTGACGTAATGAGGTCGCTTCAGCCGTCCAATGGTATGGAGACGGGTGGCGGCCATCTTAGCCTCACTCGTCTCCATACCCAGAAAGGTCCCGATCTCCTCCGCTGCTACCGACGGCTCCGGTAAGAGCGGCGGGAGGGGGGATGGCACCTCTCCCTCCGCCGATAACGGTGATCTTGCGGCGAACCCGCCGCAGAGACCACCATTATCGTACACAGAACCGGCTCCTGTAAAGATGGATACCTTGGTTGTGGCAGCAGCTGCTGCCATTACCGAGATATCCATCTTCAAAGTGCCGACGTATATGTACAGGAGCCAGTCGGTAAGTGGTTAAGCACATCATACCCACCATGAATCATGGTGGTAGAAGTATCCTGTAGAGATACTTCTCTGCACCAGGCTCCAAAGGGCTTGTGAGGGGTTGAAGGTAGTCTCCATGTAGCATTATCCCACCAGATTAGGAAAGCCTGTTTTCTGTTTCGGCAGGACTTCGCCCCTGTGGGCAAACCAAGGCACAATTTGATGAGCTTACTGTGGAAGAACTTGAATAGCCTGCTCAAAGTCCTGACCTCGGCCCTACTGAACACCTTTGAGATTTATTCCTGCAAGTCAGGTCTTTTCATCCAACTTCAACACCTGACCTCACAAATTCCTTTTATGCTGAAACACCTACCCACAGACACGCTTCAAAAAAATTGTGGAAAGCCTTCCCAGAAGAGCGGCTGTTCTACCAACAAAGGGGGTTGATGGCAACTCAATACCAATTCCTGTGTAAGTGTGATGGTCAAGTGTCTCTAATACGATTCCATGATACATTATGCCTCTTTACATGTACTATGAATGTTTTAATACAGTGTGCAATTTACATTATGTGCAATTAACCTAGAATGAAGTGCAAAGTAAGGCACTGGGCTTTTTAAACATAATCATGATTGAGGTTTAATTGTTCTTGGTGGCTACAAACACATAAAACTAATAACTACCAGATTAAAAGTCATTTAAAAATAATCTTGATTTGTTAAAGCTCACAACACAAAATATATTTTATTTCCTTACAGGTCCCTTAGTGCAGAGGTCGTCCTCTTCTTTGGCTCTTGGCAAAACAGAAAGAGTAATGCAACAACTGTGTTGGGGAAAGCAGACTTTTCAGTCCAGTATTTAAAAAAAAAAAAAAAATTATTATATATATATATATATATATATATATATATATATATATATATATATATATATATATATATATATATATATATATATATATATATATATATATATATATATATATATATATATAATAATCATTTGATACACATGCATTAACATTTTCTGATTGATCTTGTAAACAAAAAAGAGGTAGATAATGAAGGTACATTTTAAAAAAATACTGTAAAAGTTTTCAGTATCAGCCTAAAAACCTGAGCGCTGCCATAGCTGAGAACCCCAGCACTATGAAAATGACTTTAGGTAGGCGCCATCTGCTAGAGTTTAGTTCATGCGGCAAGATCTCTAAAAATGTTATATAGACAAATGTCCCAGCAGCCAAGCCTTCTAGAATACTCTGAACTAGACCACTTCCAGCTGCTTGATTCTGAATCACCACAATTCCTATCGCAATACCAATTGGCGACATAAGTGCGAACATGACAATGGACAACACAAACCATCGGGTCTTCACATTGCTCTGCAATAAAAGCAGGGATAGGCTGACTGCAATTATACTCTTATGAATGAGGATTGCAATGGCTATCTGTAAGAGCTCTGACTGGGCATTTTGTAGTCCAATGGCAATCCCTTCAAATATAGAATGCAGAGACAAGGACAAGATGAGGATAAAAGACCGGAAGGAGGAGTGAGCATTGAAATCCACGTGGAAGTGGCGTACTCTGGGTTCCACGTCGTGATTCTGACCACCATGGGAATGGTGATGTGAGTTTTCTTCTACAGCCCGAGAGTAAGAAGGGCTGGATAGCAGTGGTGCTGTCTCTTCGGTCATACTATGACTACATTCCAGGACAATGCGTTCTATAATCAGGACAAGCAGGACTCCGGTCCCCAAGATGAATTCTGGGAGAGGATAATCTGTCTAAAAAGAGAAAAACAGAACATAAATCAGATTTTTATAGCTTGACCTCTAAATCTAAAGCAAAAGCTTTCCTTTGGTCTAAACTAGTGGTTTTCAAACTTTAGTCCTTTGCTTGCCTTTATCCAGCTCTTCTCACTAACACCAAATGATGGGGCACCATTCCTTTTAATGAAAGGCACTATACCCCCCACTGACACAAACAATGTGGCAATATCCCTCACACTGACCCCAAAGATGGGGGACAATTCCTCCCACGGGCACCAACCATGGGGCACTATTCCTCCCACGGGCACCAACCATGGGACACTACCCCCCCCCCACTGGCACCAACCATGGGGCACCATTCCTCCCACTGACACCAATGATGGGACACTATGCCTCCCACTGACACCAATGATGGGACACTATGCCTCTTACTGACACCATTTTCTACTCCCACTTGCCACAGTTTGAAGGGTAGTAAAATGGTCCTTTGTTTAAAAAATGTGGATAGTTTAAGAATTTTTTTTAGTATATGGTAGGGACAGCCCTGCCCAGTTTCCTTTTTTGCAACAGGGTTATATGGTAGGGCATAGATTAATTTTCTTTTGCAAAAAATTCTTAATCTCCGATTGTACAACCCTATAATTCAGATTATTACTTTTTGTCAAAATAACAAAATAAGCTAAGGAAAATACCCTTAAAGCATACCATGCTATTCCTTTTGAAATCCTAACAGTAGTTGTGCATTGAGGCTGCTGGAAGTTATTTATTGCTCCCACTTTTAGGTCATAGCTCTCTAGTAATCCCTTTTGTGACATCTCAGACTTAAGATGAGACAGAAGGGGATTTTTACAGTTTTCACAGCTGCTATCTAGGCATCACATGAGAGCAATAAAGGGTTTACTAGAGTCACTAAGCACTAGACATGTGCATTCGTTTTCGTCCGAATTTTGGGTAATTTCGTTATTGTTTTAACGAACGATAACGAACGTGCAGAATCCAAAAACCGAAAGATCCGACATTAACAGATACTTTATTTTCGTTTTCGTTGCGACAACAGTTCGATATAGATAAGAGATTCGACATGACGCTGACAATAGCGATCTGTGTCCATCGAACCTGTGGTCGAATGTGCCTAACCTTAGCTCTATTAGTCCAAGATTATTTGACATAGAGAGAAAAGATTCAACAGGAAGATTCGACGAAGCAGACGCCGCAAGCGGACATTTTATGGTCAACTGCGCCGCCCATAGGCTATAGAAGAATTCTAATGTTGGTTGACTAGTAATAATAATTAATAAATATAATTATTACTAGTGTCATACAACATTACAATTCTATTATAGTTTGTAGACGGAACATTAGACCGGAAATATACGATTGCGGCGTCATACAGTTTAGCTGCTCCGTCGAATCTTCTTAGAACATTCGACAGACACCATAAGCCTTCAATGACAGATTCGACCTTAATTATTTCAGATTTTCGGACGAATGCATTTTTTTAATGAAACAAAATAAATAAAAACGAATTTCGGAAGTAACTAAATAAATTTAATTTTTCGGACGAAAACGAAATTTCGAAACGAAATATTTCAGTGTGCACATGTCTACTAAGCACAGGTACTGTAGGAAGGGACAGCAAGAGGAATCGCGTGGTTGACTTTAAAAGGGAAAGTACTAAAGATTCGGCAGCAATCTCAAGTCTATCCGTGAGGAGCAACCCTGCCCCATACCCATTAATCTGATACCAATTTTTTTTTTTCACCCTACCCTCACCAGAAGCACAGTAATAACATTCTGCCCAACTAGCAAAGATCTATTAGATGGTTCAGCCCCTTTGCTGCCACTCATGTATATCATGCGTCAGTCACAGGGCTTTTTTTTTTTTTTTTTTACATACACACTGATCCATGAATATATGTTAAATCTGACAAGCTGACAGCTGTCTATCAGATGGAAGCAGGGCTGGACTGGGACAAAAATTTGGCCCTGGACTTCCTTATGACTGGCCCCCCTTACATCAGAGAGTGTCCCCAACAGCGCCCCCCTCACATCAGAGTGTCCCCAACAGCGCCCCCCTTACATCAGAGTGTCCCCAACAGCTTCCTCTTAAATCAGAGTGTCCCCAACAGCGCCCCCCTTACATCAGAGTGTCCCCAACAGCGCCCCCCTTACATCAAAGTGTCCCCAACAGCGCCCCCCTTACATCAGAGTGTCCCCAACAGCGTCCCCCTTACATCAGAGTGTCCCCAACAGCGTCCCCCTTACATCAGAGTGTCCCCAACAGCGTCCCCCTTACATCAGAGTGTCCCCAACAGCGTCCCCCTTACATCAGAGTGTCCCCAACAGCGTCCCCCTTACATCAGAGTGTCCCCAACAGCACCCTCCATACATCAGAGTGTCCCCAACAGAGTCCCCCTTACATCAGAGTGTCCCCAACAGCGTCCCCCTTACATCAGAGTGTCCCCAACAGAGTCCCCCTTACATCAGAGTCTCCCCAACAGCGTCCCCCTTACATCAGAGTGTCCCAATCAGCAGCTCCCTTCACATCACAGTCCCCACCAGCAGCTCCCTTCCCATCACAGTCCCCACCAGCAGCTCCCTTCACATCACAGTCCCCACCAGCAGCTCCCTTCACATCACAGTCCCCACCAGCAGCTCCCTTCACATCACAGTCCCCACCAGCAGCCCACTTCACATCACAGTCCCCACCAGCAGCTCCCTTCACATCACAGTCCCCACCAGCAGCCCACTTCCCATCACAGTCCCCACCAGCAGCTCCCTTCCCATCACAGTCCCCACCAGCAGCCCACTTCACATCAGAGTCCCCACCAGCAGCCCACTTCACATCAGGGTCCCCACCAGCAGCCCCCTTCACATCAGAGTCCCCACCAGCAGCTCACTTCACATCACAGTCCCCACCAGCAGCTCACTTCACATCAGAGTCCCCACCAGCAGCCCACTTCACATCAAAGTCCCCACCAGCAGCCCACTTCACATCAAAGTCCCCACCAGCAGCCCACTTCACATCAAAGTCCCCACCAGCAGCCCACTTCACATCACAGTCCCCACCAGCAGCTCACTTCACATAACAGTCCCCACCAGCAGCTCACTTCACATCTGAGTCCCCACCAGCAGCTCCCTTCACATCACAGTCCCCATCAGCAGCTCCCTTCACATCAGTGTCCTCCCTCTCCTCCCCCTCCCACATGTACTCACCGTTTTA